>NW_026461234.1:0-58262 GCF_021730395.1 Mercenaria mercenaria | reverse complement strand
AGTCCCAGGACTGCAACTTGAAATTTATAGTGAGAACCCTGAGACACATGATTTTAATAGCGGCGTAGCGATGCTCCAAACTTTTTAAAAAACACTGTAAGTTATGCGTTCATAATTAATCCATTTTATTTCGAAATAATAATTAAAAGTTATCAATAAATTGCTTGTTTTATATCCTTTCCGTTGATCAAAAAATTATTGATATCATTTGTGTTTTAAGAAAGTTTAAGCCGTTAGAAAAATATAACAGTTAACAAAAAAAACATAGACGCTCGGCGTCTGCCCACCCGATCTTTGTCTTATCTGTTCTAAAATTAGAATATACAACGGATTTGTATACAAACACAATCTCTCCTATTACATTTATTCTCAAAACTGCAGCTTGAAATTAATTGGTTTATTTATAGTATGCATAAATTAAGGTCATTTGTGAGTTTCAGTCATTTTTGTTGACTTTGACTTTTTGGCATTTTCAGAAAAATCAATCAACAGAAATGACTGAAAGTTACAATTATTGGTCTTTATTCATGCATACCATAAGTAAATCAATTAATTTGAAGCTGCGATTTTGAGTCAAAATATGATTTTAGCAGTTTTCAAATACTTGATCTGTTATATATCAATAAGTAATGGTTTACTTACTTATTGGAAGGGCTTTCCTTCTAGCTGAACTACGTAGTTAGCTGTAGTTAAAATACTGGATAGTAATTTAGTATTCTAATTCTCTGTGAATGGGGTCCTCACTGCCAGAATGCCCTTTTCCCAGCTATCCCAACGTACATCGGCTAGTTTTGGCGGGTGGCGTAGGTTACTGAACATCAGTCACGGGTAGTGAACAGCAGCCACTACACTCCTCCCCCTCCTATGAAGGATTGCCCTCTGACCTGGATCTTTGGATGGTATTCACTGGTCCTATACACACACACTGAGTCTTCAGACGTTGTACTCCTAGATATCGTAGTACTACTACTTGGGTTTCTTATCAGTTTAGTTAGTACTGGGTTTCTAACCAGTAGATTGAATTTACTCACTTTTGGTTCAAAGTGCTATTACTGGGTTTCTGACCAGTACAGTTTTATCGCTAACTTCTGGGTTTCGAAGTACAGCTACCTGGGTTGCAAACCAATTTTGGTACACGGAAATAGGGATACACGTTGGCACCCTACACCTAGTATCAAGACTGAGCTGCACCTTCCAAGCTGGCAGACAATGTAAGGAGTTTGTTAATCCCTTGCTGACTCAATTTAGTTCTTGCTGTTCAAATGATTCTGTTGTAAGTTCTGAAATGATAAGGACAAATTTACCCACATTTTATTATGGTGTTTACATTCTTTGCACTTGTACTTATCTGGGTCTATAGCGGTTGTTTACACCTGTCCTGGATTCACTAGCCAGTGTTGTTATCCACTGAGGAATCTCTTTCTTGACACGGTTCAAGACGGTTGTGCTTTGCCACGAATACATTATTTATCAAATTTACCCTGGAAATAAGATAATTTCTAAAATTAGAGAAATTTCCACAGAGGATTTTTCTGCATTTCCTTTAGCACTGCAGAATCTAATAATTAGACTATGTTACCCTTGTGACCTTGTAATTTCTCTGCCGGAGATCATAGTCTCATTTCATTTGTCTGTGGTTTTCAGACTCGTGAGCTCATTAAATATTAGCTATTAGTTGACTGACATCTCTAAGACTTTCCCTTTGTTTTAATTGCAAGCCTTCATTGCGAAATAATGGTCCCAGCATCTCAGTTTCCATGAAAACTGGTTCAGCCATATCACTATTCCACAAGTAGTCCGTAGATTCATTCTTCTACCCGTAGACAGTCGTACCCATGCCCTCCAGGTAATCCAATACACCTACCTGATTACAAGAGTGGCCAGCCCTTGCAATATCATCCAGGAGTGATCCCTTTACCACTGGCACTGTGTCGTCTACTTCTTCTGTGAAGGAAGCCCAATTTTCATGAGCTCGCGCACAAAACTTACACACACCACAAGGCAAGTCTTTTAGTCGTACCCCAGCATTAAATGCTCCGTACCATCCATCTGCCGGCATTCTCAATAGTACATCAGCATTTCCATGCTTACGACCAGGCCTGTGTTGCAACACCACAATGTTGAGCAATGTTTTAACTGGTTAAAACCGCCCCGGTCAATACTCCCTGAAGTGGTCAATACCGGTCAATTAGTCAATACTGACTGGTAAGATATTTTGCAGAGTTTATGAACAAATAAAAAATGACTGTTTAAGAGCATTTGGTGCTTGATTAAGGTGAATGCAGGCATTATTATTTAGTTAAAGCAACCAAATTGGTCAGAAGTGGTCGATTGGTCAGTACTGATTGATACTGGTCATTAAACATTTTCTGTTACTGATTAGATTACAAAGACATATTATTTTTCTACAGAAACATACATGCCATATCTCCCGCTGGGAGCCTTTTTTCCCCGTATTTTCAGTATATCTCCCGGTCTCCTGCCGGGACATGAAAACCTCCCGTAAAAAAATAAATTCAGACAAAAAGTTCTCTGTCGAAAAATCGTATCTCGGACCCAATGTTACAGAATGTAGACCTTCAGAAAATACTTGAAATTCAATATCGAGTAGCCCTGAAATACTCTTCAAACATAATTTTAATAGTTGTGTATAATCCCTAGCTTGTTTATCGAGAGATACATGCCTGAGGCATTAATTATCTTTCCACCTTCTGTCACCATCTGCAAACAATTAACCATTTAATCTTACCCGTAGGCAATTGTAAACATGTGCATTCGAGATTTTAGACTGATTCAATAACATCAAAGTCGCTGATCTGTAGTTTTTAAAACAATATGTAAACCAGTCTTAAAATTACGTCATTTTACCGCCACCTGCCAAAGTATACTTTCGTTTTCGCTGACCTCAGTATTTATCGAGCCATCAGAAGATAAGACAGGTTAGTGCTAACACCGAATTCATGTTTCTCAATTTAAATACTTGCACAGCATGCAAAAAAATCAACCACAATTTAACAAAAATTGGCGAGTTAATGTCAGACTACACCGAATTTCGGACAAACATGAATTCGGATAAGTGAATTCATACTGCCCAAAGACTGCCATTTGTCAAGTTGCAATAATTAACGGCAGAAGAATTCCCAGTTTAAATACATGTAGTTTTAATCTAAATATGGACAATCCAGCAGTAGAACGACTTTCATTTTTGTTTTAACAACTTCATTTCTGAAAAGAAATGACTGCCCTTAAAAGACTGTTTGGACATGATATGTCTGCAATCTTTTGAGTATTGTATGCTGAAACATGTCAAAATGATCACTCTCTCCAGATGCAGAAGCATCAACACATAAAGCAAAAACAAAGTTCCTGGTTCAATCTTTCATGGAATTCTGAATTTCCTTGGATTAATTAAAGTGCTGTAAGAATTAACCATGCATTCTATATAGAACTGTTGGCTCCATTCATCAATTCAATATAGAAAACTTGATGATTTTTTCATGAAAACGGCTATTTAGCGCATAAAAATGAGCGAATAAAAGTCTCCCTTATTTTTACCCAAATCTCCCTTAAAAAAAGCCCTGTTGAGGCAAATCTCCCTTACTGACCATCTGAAAATATGGCATGTATGCAGAAATGTCACAATAAGTGGAAAGACTGCTAATTTAACTGAACTTCATTTGTAGAAAGTATATACATATCATAAACTGTAGCAGTAAGTGTTTGATTCACAAGTGATAAATATAATTATTTTTACTGGTATATATAATTTAATGAAAAATTGCTGTGAACACTGGAACCATTCATGGAAGTGGTTTAATTGTGTTTTGACAGCAGTTGTCACATTGACTAATTGACACCTTGTCTTACAATATACAATAGATTATATGTTGCAGGCCTCTCTGTCTAGTCACTAATTTATTAGTAATTAGCTGTTTAAAAAAATAAGTTATGCAATCAAAGTATTCTTACCACTATATGTATATATATCAGGGATATATTGCCTAGGACCAAAATTTTAATTGACCAGTACTGTCCATTTCAATGGGTGTAATTTATAGTAATAAATTTTTTAATTAATTTAAAATAAAGGCTACTGTAAGAAGATGAAAGCATTGACTAAACTAGTACTGACCACTGACCAGTCTAAGTATATTGTCAAAATTGAGCCTGACTAGGACACATTGCCAAGGACCAAAATTGAATCGACCAGTATTGACCACTATACTTTTTAATGAACAAAATTTTATATTATTCAAATTGCTTTATTATACGCCTGAAGGGACGTATTATGTTATGACGCTGGTGTCGGTCTGTCTGTTAGCAATTTGATGTCCGATCTATAACTCTTGAACCCCTTGAAGGATTTCAAGGAAACTTGACACAAATATTCGCCACACCGAGAACACGTGCAGAGCGCATGTTTTGGATGTCTTGCTGCAAGGTAAAGGTCACACTTAGGAGTCAAAGGTCTTATCAGTTTGTTTCGTGTCCGCTCTGTAACTCTTGAACCCCTTGAAAGATTTCAAAGAAACTTGACAAAAATGTTCACCACACCAAGACAACGTGCAGAGTGCATGTTCCGGACGACTCGCTTCAAGGTTAAGGTCACACTTAGGGGTCAAAAGTCATATCAGTTTGTTTCGTGTCCGCTCTGTAACTCTTGAACTGCTGGAAGGATTTCAAAGAAACTTGGCAGAAATGTTCACTACACCAAGACAACATGCAGAGTGCATGTTCCGGATGACTTGCTTCAAGTTCAAAGGTCACACTTAAGGGTCAAAGGTCATATATGACTTTGCTTTGTGTATAATGCTCTACATTTAAGTCTGCATTTAAGAAAAATATGACAACTGTTGCAAAAGCAGCTCTTATTTTGAGACATTTTTCAAAAATAAAGCATGCAAAGGCACCAAACCTCACCCACTTTTAGACAATGTGCAAAATAGGATAACTTAAAATATACCCTCCAACTGAAATATACTAAATATTTAAACACAGAAATAAAGTTATTCACTCTTCAAGAAAATATTAGGCTATAAAACTTTATCATGATGATAAAACATATGCAAAATTTACCTTCTTCAATTTGCAACTATAAATTGGATTTATAGTGTACTATTGGATGTAACATCATGATCAAAACTTTTGATCCTGTGTGTATTTTTTTTAAATATATATATAGTTTGAACTGTTAATTACAAAATATACAGATTACATCAGATGAAGGCCTGAGCCTGAAAATTTTATCAGAGTGACCTTTTTCCTGGCCTGTGTTTAGGACTTAGTAATATTCAGAATGTCATCTGGGGTCAAATCAAAGAAAATATGTGTTTATACTTAAGGTTTTTGCTCCAATTTTAATGATAATTGGTCAGAATATTTTTTCCCCCGTGAAATCACTAGGTCAAACATGTTTACACTGTTATGGTGTGTTATGGCGTGTTTCTCAGGTGAGAGACCTAGGGCCATCTTGGCCCTCTTGTTTGTCTAGGTCTGCCCCCTATTTCCAGAGATATGGCCCCTGAAATAGTCAAAAATGCACATTTTCACCTTGTGACGCGCCTTGCTCAAAAATATTTCATAAATTGATTAAACCTTGCATGAGTCTTTATCATGATATAAACTTGAGCACCTATTTTTTGTCTGCCTCCACCCAATATTTTCAGAGTTATGACCCCTAAAATAGTTAAAAATGCACATTTTCGCCTTGTGGCACACCTAGCTCAGTAAGTATATGATATAAATGGATGAAAACTTGCATGAGTCTTTATCATGATATAAAGATGCAACCTCTTATAGTTTGGCTGGCTCGATCCCCAAATTTTAAAGTTATGGCCCCTGAAATAGTCCAAAATTTACCTAGCTCAAAAAGTATTTGATTTAAATTCATGAAACCTTGCGAGAGTCTTTATCATGATGTGACCTTGCACACTTGGCATTCTTCATGAGGCTATATACCAATAAAAGAAATTGTTCTTTGTTTCATATAAAATTCAGCTACTTCAGAACAATTTTCTTACAGTTTCTAGATTTTCACTCCATCGTATAGACCTATTTTCCACAAGATATCCATACATTTGCTTCAGGAAATAGAAAAGAAAAAGGGGTGTTGAATAGTATGCGGTGAAATGCAAGTCAACTGAAGTCAGGTACCCTCATATTGCTGCATTTCAGAAATCGGTCCGCAGAATAAACACCCTACTTTTGTTTTCAAGTAAACAACTTGAAAACATGTGAATATTAGCATGAAAAGTATCCTATTTTTAGCTCACCTGTCACTATCATAGTGACAAGGTGAGCTTTTGTGGTCACCCTTCATCCATCGTCCGTCCGTGCGTCTCGTGCGTCAACAATTTCTTGTCTGCACGATAGTGGTTTCATTTATGATTTGATTTTAACCAAACTTGCACACAACTTGTATCACCATAAGATCTCGGATCCTTTCTTGAACTGGCGAGATCCCATTACAGGTTCCAGAGTTATGGCCCCTGAAAGGGCCAAAATTAGCTATTTTGACCTTGTCTGCACAATAGCAGCTTTATTTATAATTTGATTTTTACCAAACTGGCACACAACTTGTATCACCATAAGATCATGATTCCTTTCTTGAACTGGTCAGATTCCATTATGGGTTCCAGAGTTATGGCCCCTGAAAGGGCCAGAATTAGCTATTTTGACCTTGTCTGCACAATAGCAGCTTCATTTATGATTTTATTTTAATCAGACTTGCACACAACTTGTATCACCATATGATTTTGGTTCCTTTCTTGAACTGGCCAGATTCCATTATGGGTTCCAGAGTGATGACCCCTGAAAGGGCCAGAATTAGGTATTTTGACCTTGTCTGCACAATAGCAGCTTCATTTATGATTTGAATTTAATCAAACTTGCACAAAACTTGTGCCACCATAAGATCTAGGTTCCTTTCTTGAACCGGCCAGATACCATAATGGATTCCAGAGTGATGGCCCCTGAAAGGGCCAAAATTAGGTATTTTGACCTTGTCTGCACAATAGCAGCTTCATTTATGATTTGATTTTAAACAAACTTGCACAAAACTTGTATCACCACAAGATCTTGGTTCCTTTCTTGAACTGGCCAGATTCCTTCATGGGTTCCAGAGTTATGGCCCCTTAAAGGTCCAAAATTGGCTATTTTGGCTTTTGCAGCCATATAGATACTTCTTTTATGGTTTTATTTGATACAAACTTCCAAAATATCTTCAACAACAATAAATCTTGGATTCCATGACAAATCAGATCCATTTGTAGGTTCCAGAGTTATTTATATCTGATTACCTCCCTTGATTGTAATCAAAATGGATTTATATCAGTAAATACTTATAGGACTTATTTGAAATTTTATTATTGTCATTAGTTGGACTGAGTCAATGAGGGTAGGTAACTATGGACTGATTTTATGTCAAATTACCTCCCTTTATTTCAAATTAAAATTTCATTTTTGTCAACAGATTTATTTGGCAAATCCTTCTTTTGTTAACTTACAATCATTTTTTTTTTAATTACTTCCCATTTACGTTACTATAAATAGCTTGTTTTTAGTAACTTTTTTATTATTGGCTGTAGGGAAAAACCGAGACCACTTTTCTGTGGTACAACATGGATGGTACCTCCAATTTTTAGGTGTATTTTGACATATCTGTACCTTGACAGAATTTTTTTTTCTTTTTGGTTTAATTTCTTCCCTTTGTTGTTCCTGTCCTTTGGACTTAGATATTTTTTCTGAGGACCTTCTTGTCCTCAAGTGCAATGATAACAGGTGAGCAATATAGGGCCATCATGGCCGTCTTGTTTAATTACTTCCCTTTTACGTTACTATAAATAGCTTATTTTTAGTAACTTTTTAGCTCGCCTGTCACAAAGTGACAAGGTGAGCTTTTGTGATCGCGCGGCGTCCGTCGTCAGTCGTCCGTGCTTGCGTCCGTGCGTCCGTAAACTTTTGCTTGTGACCACTCTAGAGGTCACATTTTTTGTGGGATCTTTATGAAAGTTGGTCAGAATGTTCATCTTGATGATATCTAGGTCAAGTTCGAAACTGGGTCACGTGCCATCAAAAACTAGGTCAGTAGGTCTAAAAATAGAAAAACCTTGTGACCTCTCTAGAGGCCATATATTTCACAAGGTATTCATGAAAATTGGTCAGAACATTCACCTTGATGATATCTAGGTCAAGTTCGAAACTGGGTCACTTGCCATCAAAAACTAGGTCAGTAGGTCAAGTAATAGAAAAACCTTGTGACCTCTCTAAAGGCCATATTTTTCATGGGATCTGTATGAAAGTTGGTCTGAATGTTTATCTTGATGATATCTAGGTCAAGTTCGAAAGTGGGTCACGTGCGGTCAAAAACTAGGTCAGTAGTTCTAAAAATAGAAAAACCTTGTGACCTCTCTAGAGGCCATATTTTTCATGGGATCTGTATGAAAGTTGGTCTGAATGTTCATCTTGATGATATCTAGGTCAAGTTCGAAAGTGGATCACATGCCATCAAAAACTAGGTCAGTAGGTCAAATAATAGAAAAACCTTGTGACCTCTCTAAAGGCCATATTTTTCATGGGATCTGTATGAAAGTTGGTCTGAATGTTCATCTTGATGATGTCTAGGTCAAATTTGAAACAGGGTCATGTGCGGTCAAAAACTAGGTCAGTAGGTCTAAAAATAGAAAAACCTTGTGACCTCTCTAGAGGCCATACTTGAGAATGGATCTCCATAAAAATTGGTCAGAATGTTCACCTTGATGATATCTAGGTCAAGTTTGAAAGTGGGTCACGTGCCATCAAAAAGTAGGTCAGTAGGTCAAATAATGAAGAAACGTTGTAACCTCTCTAGAGGCCATATTTTTCATGGGATCTGTATGAAAGTTGGTCTGAATGTTTATCTTGATGATATATAGGTCAAGTTTGAAACTGGGTCAACTGCGATCAAAAACTAGGTCAGTAGGTCTTAAAATAGAAAAACCTTGTGACCTCTCTAGAGGCCATACCCTTGAATGGATCTTCATGAAAATTGGTCAGAATGTTCACCTTGATGATATCTAGGTCAAGTTTGAAACTGGGTCACGTGCCTTAAAAAACTAGGTCAGTAGGTCAAATAATAAAAAACCTTGTGACCTCTCTAGAGGCCATACTTTTCATGGGATCTGTATGAAAGTTGGTCTGAGTGTTCATCTTGATGATATCTAGATCAAGTTTGAAACTGGGTCAACTGCGGTCAAAAACTAGGTCAGTAGGTCTAAAATTAGAAAAACCTTGTGACATCTCTAGAGGCCATATTTTTCAATGGATCTTCATGAAAATTGATCTGAATGTTCACCTTGATGATATCTAGGTCAGTTTCGAAACTGGGTCACGTGCGGTCAAAAACTAGGCCAGTTGGTATAAAAATAGAAAAACCTTGTGACCTCTCTAGAGGCCATATTTTTCATGAGATCTTCATGAAAATTAGTGAGAATGTTGACCTTGATGATATCTAGGTAAAATTGAAAACAGGGTCACGTACCTTCGAAAACTAGGTCAATAGGTCAAATAATAGAAAAACCTTGTGACCTCTCTAGAGACCATATTTTTCAATGGATCTTCATGAAAATTGGTCAGAATTTTTATCTTGATAATATCTAGGTCAAGTTCAAAACTGGGTCACATGAGCTTAAAAACTAGGTCACTATGTCAAATAATAGAAAAAACGACGTCATACTCAAAACTGGGTCATGTGGGAAGAGGTGAGCGATTCAGGACCATCATGGTACTCTTGTTTATTATTGGCCGTAGGGAAAAACAGAGACCACTTTTCTGTGGTACAACATGGATGGTACCTCTAATGTTTAGGTGTATTTTGACATATCTATACCTTGTAAGAATTTTTTTTTCTTTTTGGTTAAATTTCTTCCCTTTGTTGTTCCTGTACTTTGGACTTAGATATTTTTTCGGAGGACCTTCTTGTCCTCAAGTGCAATGATAACAGGTGAGCGATATAGGGCCATCATGGCCCTCTTGTATGTAACATTCATTCCATGAGCGAAATAATGCCCATTTGGCTCCCGAGTTATGCGCAAATGCGCAAAAAATGGAAAAATTAGGATCTGTTTATTAGGGACTTCTTTGACTACACCAAGAAAGCACAATTTTGACTTAATTACTGCATTATAACCTTGAGAATCTTAGTGCTTATTACAGAGTTATGGCCCTTTAAATAGCCAAAATAAATGATTTTTTTGTTTGTGATGCTCAGCTCAAAACTTCATAAAATGTTTGTTGAGGCTATACCCCCTTCTGACTGCAAACATCTGAATTATTTCCCCTTATTTGTGACAATTGTACTAGTAGGGGCACACCTTGTGTCCTACAGACATATTCTAGTTTTCAACACATTCAACAAACTGAGTCCAAAGTTAGGGTATTGGTAAAATCACACATAGTGCAGATCCTCTAAATGTTAACTTAACACCAATTCATCACCTTTTTCTTTTGCCCTGAAAATGTATTAGAATCTTCTTTTTTACAGGCTTCTAAAGATGAAAGTGACAGTATACATTAATGTTTTGATCTTGCTTGGTGGAATAAAGACAGTAGTTCTAGGTAAGTGTTTAAATTTTTTTTTTTATAGTAGAGAAAACAAAATTTGTTGTTCATTTGTCAAGGCATGCAGTTCAGTTTATACCTTGCCATAACAGTTGCTGTTTATTACTGGCCTTTCTAGGGCTTCTCTTAATGGTTAAACTAAGCTAGAGATTCCTTTACAGGAAAAACGTATGTCACTTAGTACCACTTAGCATGGAGGCATTGTAAAATATGGCATACTTAGGGAATATCACTGAACCATAACATTTCAATGACTTTCACAACTAGGCTTGACACTGATCACTCCCTTGAAGCTTGAGCCCTAACTATAATAAAGGAATCAGTGTGGGAGCCATCTGGTCTAGTCACATAATGGTGGATAGGTTTCTCTCACAGAAGATATATGATCCCTACTTTTTAATCCCCCGCCACAAGTGGTGGGGGGGTTATAGGAATGGTCTCCGTCCGTCCGTCCTTCCGTCTGTCTGTGCGTCTGTCTGTCTGTAACACGCGTGTCCGCTCCATATCTCCTACACCCCTTAAAGGATTTTTATGAAACTTGGGTGAAATATTCACCTCATCAAGACAATATGCAGAACTCATGAGTCAGACTTGTTGGCTCAAGGTCTAGGTCACAACTCAAGGTCAAAGGTTTGAGCCTTCCATTTTGTGTCCGCTCTATATCTCCTAAACCCCTTGAAGGAATTTTATAAGACTTGGGTCAAATGATCACTTATCAAGACGATATGGAGAACCGTTGAGTCAGCCATGCCGGCTCAAGGTCAAGGTCACAACTTAGGGTCACAGGTTTGAGCCTTCCATTTTGTGTCCGCTCTATATCTCTTAAACCCCTTGACGGATTTTCATCAAACTTGGGTCAAATGATCACCTCATCAAGGCGATGTGCAGAACTTATGAGTCAGCCATGCCAGCTCAAGGTCAAGGTCACAACTTCGGGTCAAAGGTTTGAGCATTCCATTTTGTGTCTGCTCTGTATCTCCTAATCCCCTTGAAGGATTCATATGAAACTTGGGTCAAATGATCACCTTATCAAGACAATGTGCAGAACTCATGCGTCTGCCATGCTGGCTCAAGGTCAAGGTCACAACTCGAGGTCAAAGGTTATAGCCATCTGTTTTGCGTCCACTCTATATCTCCTAAACCCTTTGAAGGATTTTCATCAAACTTGGGTCAGATGATCACCTCATCAAAACGATATGCAGAACTTATAAGTCAGCCATGCTGGCTCAAGGTCAAGGTCACAATTTAGGGTCAAAGGTTTGAGCCTTCCATTTTATGTCCACTCTGTATCTCCTAAACCTCTTGGATTTTCATCAAACTTGGGTCAAATGATCAACTCATCAAGAACTCATGAGTCAGCCATGTCAATTCAAGGTCCAGGTCACAACTCAAGGTGAAAGGTTTGAGTTCTGTGTCTTGTAAACCCCGTGAAGGATTTTCATGAAACTTGGGTCATATGATCTTCTCATCAAACGTTGTGCAGAATTCATGAGTCAGCCATGTCAGTGCAAGGTCACAGCTAAAGTTCAATGGTTTACCCTTTCACTATCTGTAACAGTGGCGGGGTGGGTGGAGGTGGGGGGGGGGGGGGGGGGGGTGGAGGTGATTTAGCTGTCTTTCAGGTTGTCTTGTTTACATCATTTTCATCATAAGTCTTTAAAATGAGGTAAGGATTTGCCCTCCGAAAATCTATGTTTGGTAGCTCCTTAAAAAATGTCTGTTTTATATAGTATATATAGGGAATAATATTTACTGGTGTGTGACCTATAATGGAATTCAAAAGAGTGGTATAGAACAGTGTGTACATACCAAGTGGTTTGTGACGTCATTTTTAGCTCATCTGATTTTTTGAAAAAAAATGATGAGTTATTGTCATCACTTGAGCAGTTGTCGGCGTCGGCGTCGGCGTCTGCGTCGGCGTTGCCTGGTTAAGTTTTATGTTTAGGTCAGCTTTTCTCCTAAACTATCAAAGCTATTGCTTTGAAACTTGGAATACTTGTTCACCATCATAAGCTGACCCTGTATAGCAAGAAACATAACTCCATCTTGCTTTTTGCAAGATTTATGGCCCCTTTTGTACTTAGAAAATATCAGATTTTTTTGGTTAAGTTTTATGTTTAGGTCAACTTTTCTCCTAAACTATCAAAGCTATTGCTTTGAAACTTGGAATACTTGTTCACCATCATAAGCAGACCCTGTACATCAAGAAACATAACTCCATCTTACTTTTTGCAAGAATTATTGCCCTTTTGGACTTAGAAAATCAGTTTTCTTGGTTAAGTTTTATGTTTAGGTCAGCTTTTATCCTAAACTATCAAAGCTATTCCTTTAAAACTTGCAACACTTGTTCCCATCATAAGCTGACCCTGTACAGCAAGAAACATAAACTCCATCTGCTTTTTGCAAGATTTATGGCCCTTTTGGACTTAGAAAATATCAGATTTCTTGGTTAAGTTTTATGTTTAGGTCAACTTTTTCTCTTAACTATCGAAGCTATTGCTTTAAAACTTGCAACTCTTGTTCACCATCATAAGCTGACCCTGTACAGCAAGCAACATAACTCCATCCTGCTTTTTGCAATAATTATTGCCCTTTTTGGACTTAGAAAAATCATTTTCTTGGTTGAATATTATGTTTAAGTCAACTTTTCTCATAAACTATCAAAGCTATTGCTTTAAAACTTGCAACAGTTTTTCACCATCATAAGTGGACACTGTACATCAAGAAACATAACTCTATCCTGCTTTTTGCAAGAGTGATGGCCCTTTTTAGACTTAGAAAATCATGGATAGGACAATATTTCTATTATACAAAAAAAATCAGATGAGCGTCAGCACCCGCAAGGCGGTGCTCTTGTTGGGTATTACGGCAAGAAAATTAATAAACAAATCCGTCGATTCAGAACTTAAAAAAAGTGTAAGTATTTCACTTTTTCACCGATTTGGATAATTCTTTTACGAGGCTCAAGCCAAGATAGTGGGCTATAAATACAAGTCAAAGTTTTTAGCTCACCTGAGCACAAAATGCTCAAGGTGAGCTTTTATGATCGCCCTGTGTCTGTCGTTGTCCGTCCGTCGTTGTCGTCGTCAACAATTTGACTGTTAACACTCTAGAGGTCACAATTTTAGCCAAATCTTAATGAAACTTGGTCAGAATGTTACATCAGTATAATCTTGGAGGAGTTCGATATTGGTCATCTGGGGTCAAAAACTGGTCACCAGGTCAAATCAAAGGAAAAGTTTGTTAACACTCTTGAGGTCACAATTTTGGCCCAATCTTCATGAAACTTGGTCAGAATGTTAACCTCAATAAAATCTTGGACGAGTTCGATATTGGGTCATCCGGGGTCAAAAACTAGGTCACCAGGTCAAATCAAAGGAAAAGCTTGTTAACACTCTAGAGGTCACAATTATGGCCCAATCTTAATGAAACTTAGTCAGAATGTTAATCTTGATGACCTTTGGGTCAAGTTCGAATCTGGGTCTTATGGGGTCAAAAACTAGGTCACCAGGTCAAATCAAAGGAAAAGCTTGTTAACACTCTAGAGGTCAGAATTTTGACCCGATCTTCATGAATTTTGGTCAAAATGTTAATCTTGATGGTCTCAAGATCCAGTTTGAATCTGGGTCATGTAGGATCAAAAACTAGGTCACCAGGTCAAATCAGAGGAAAAGCTAGTTAACACTGTAGAGGCCACATTTATGACTATATCTTAATGAAACTTGGTCAGAATGTTGATCTTAATGATCTATAGGCCAAGTTCAAATCTGGGTCATGTTGGGTCAAAAACTAGGTCAACGGGTCAAATCGAAGGAAAAGCTAGTTAACACTTTAGAGACCATATCTTAAGGAAACTTGGTCAGAATGTTAATCTTGATGATCTTTAGGTCAGTAGGTCAGGTGAGCGATTTTTTATGCCCCCGAAGGGAGGCATATTAGTTTTCAACTGTCCGTCCGTTAGTTCGTTAGTCACAACGTTAACTTTTTGCATGAAGGCACTTTACTCGTGAACCATTGCACCCAGGACCTTCAAACTTCACATGCTGATAGTACTTATTTTGTACACCACCCCTAATGACTTTTGGATCACCAGGCCAAAGGTCAAGGTCACAGGGGCCAACGTTAACTTTTTGCATGAAGGCACTTTACTCGAGAACCACTGCACCCAGGACCTTCAAACTTCACATGCTGATAGTACTTATTGAGTACACCACACCTACTGACTTTGGGGCCACCAGGTCAAAGGTCAAGGTCGCGGGCCAACGTTAACTTTTTGCATGAAAGCATTTTATTCGCGAACCACTGCATCCAGGACCTTCAAACTTCACGTGGTGATAGTACTTATTGAGTACACCACCCCTACTGACTTTGGTGTCACCAGGTCAAAGGTCAAGGTCACAGGGGCCAACGTTAACTTTTTGCATGAAGGAACTTTACTCGTGAACCACTGCACCCAGGACCTTCAAACTTCACATGCTGATAGTACTTATTGAGTACACCACACCTACTGACTTTGGGGTCACCAGGTCAAAGGTCACAGGGGCCAACATTAACTTTTTGCATGAAGGCACTTTACTCGCGAACCACTTCAACCAGGACCTTCAAACTTTACATGCTGATAGTACTTTATGAGTACACCAACCCTACTGACTTTTGAGTCACCAGGTCAAAGGTCAAGGTCACAGGGGCCAACGTTAACTTTTTGCATGAAGGCACTTCACACGCGAACCACTTCACCCAGGACCTTCAAACTTCACATGCTGATAGTACTTATTGAGTACACCACCCCTACTGACTTTGGGGTCACCAGGTCAAAGGTCAAGGTGCTGCGGGGGCATTTGTCACCATTAGTGACAGCTCTTGTTTTTTTAATTTTTTTTAGCTAACCTGTCACATAGTGACAAGGTGAGCTTTTGTGATCACCCTTCGTCCGTCGTCCGTGCGTCAACAATTTCTTGTCTGCACGATAGTGGTTTCATTTATGATTTTATTTTAACCAAACTTGCACACAACTTCTATCACCATAAGGTCACAGTTCCTTTCTTGAACTGGCCAGATCCCATTATGGGTTCCAGAGTTATGGCCCCTGAAAGGGCCAAAATTAGCTATTTTGACCTTGTCTGCACAATAGCAGCTTTATTATGTCTCCCCCAGGAGACATATTGTTTTTGCCCTGTCCGTCCGTCCGTCTGTCCGTCCGTCCGTCCGTCCGTCCGTACGTACGTCACACTTCATTTCCGAGCAATAACTGGAGAACCATTTGACCTAGAACCTTCGAACTTCATAGGGTTGTAGGGCTGCTGGAGTAGACGACCCCTATTGTTTTTGGGGTCACTCCGTCAAAGGTCAAGGTCACAGGGGCCTGAACATTGAAAACCATTTCCGATCAATAACTAGAGAACCACTTGACCCAGAATGTTGAAACTTCATAGGATGATTGGTCATGAAGAGTAGATGACCCTATTGATTTTAGGGTCACTCCGTCAAAGGTCAAGGTCACAGGGGCCTGAACATTGAAACCATTTCCCATCAATAACTAGAGAACCACTTGACCCAGAATGTTGAAACTTCATAGGATGATTGGTCATGAGAGTAGATGACCCCTATTGATTTTGGGGTCACTCCGTCAAAGGTCAAGGTCACAGGGGCCTGAACATTGAAAACCATTTCCGATCAATAACTAGAGAACCACTTGACCCAGAATGTTGAAACTTCATAGGATGATTGGTCATGAAGAGTAATTGACCCCTATTGATTTTGGGATCACTCCGTCAAAGGTCAAGGTCACAGGGGCCTGAACATGGAAAACCATTTCCGATCAATAACTAGAGAACCACTTGACCCAGAATGTTGAAACTTCATAGGATGATTGTACATGCAAAGTAGATGACCCCTATCGATTTTGGGATCACTCCATTAAAGGTCAAGGTCAAAGGGGCCTGAACATTGAAAACCATTTCCGGTCAATAACTTGAGAACCACTTGACCCAGAATGTTGAAACTTAATAGGATGACTGGTCATGCAGAGTAGATGACCCCTAACGATTATGGGGTCACTCTGTGAAAGGTCAAGGTCACAGGGGCCCGAACATTGAAAACCATTTCCGGTCAGTAACTTTAGAACCACTTGACCCAGAATGATGAAACTTCATAGGATGATTGGTCATGCAGAGTAGATGACCCCTAACGATTTTAAGGTCACTCTGTTAAAGGTCAAGGCCACAGGGGCCTGAACATGGAAAACCATTTCCAATCAATAACTTGAGAACCTCTCGACCCAGAATGTTGAAACTTCATAGGATGATTGTTCATGCAGAGTAAATGACCCCTATTGTTTTTTTTGGGCCACTCCGTTAAAGGTCAAGGTCACAGGGGCCTGAACATTGATAACCAGTTCTGATCAATAACTTGAGAACCACTTGACCCAGAATGTTGAAACTTCATAGGATGATTGAACATGCAGAGTAGATGACCCCTATTGATTTTGGGGTCAGTCTGTTAAAGGTCAAGGTCACAGTGGCCTGTTCATGTAAAATCATTTTTTGGAAATAACTTGAGAACCACTTGACCTACAATGTTGAAACTTAATAGGATGATTGGACATGCAGAGTAGATGACCCCTATTTATTTTGAGGTCACTTGATCAAAGGTCAAGGTCACAGGAGCCTGAACAGTGACTGGAGAACCACTAGGCCAAGAGTGTTGAAATTTAGCGGGATGACTGGACATGCCAAGTAGATGATCCCTATTGCAGCCAACCATCAGTGTCTCTTTGATTTTTGCTCCTGACCCCTATTGACTTCTTGCCTATAGGACTTTGCATTGGGGGAGACATGCGCTTTTTTACAAAAGCATTTTCTAGTTTATGATTTGATTTTTACCAAATTGGCACACAACTTGTATCACCATGAGATCTTGGTTCCTTTCATGAACTGGCCAGATTCCAATATGGGTTCCAGAGTTATGGCCCCTGAAAAGGCGAAAATTAGCTATTTTGACCTTGTCTGCACAATAGCAGCTTCATTTATGATTTTATTTTAACCAAACTTGCACACAACTTGTTTCACCATAAGATCTCAGTTCCTTTCTTGAACTAGCTCGATCCGATTATGGGTTCCAGAGTTATGGCCCCTGAAAGGGCCAAAATTAGCTATTTTGACCTTGTCTGCACAATAGCAGCTTCATTTATGATTTGATTTTAACCAAACTTGCACACAACTTGTATCACCACAAGATCTTGGTTGCTTTTTTCAACTGGCCAGATTCCTTCATGGGTTCCAGAGTTATGGCCTCTTAAAGGTCCAGAATTGGCTATTTTGGCTTTTGCAGCCATATAGAGACTTCATTTATGGTTTTATTTAATACAAACTTCTAAAATATCTTAAACAACAATAAATCTTGGATTCCATGACAAATCAGATCCAATCATAGGTTTCAGAGTTATTTTATATCTGATTACCTCCCCTGATTTTAATCAAAATGGATTTATATCAGTAAATACTTACAGGACTTATTTGAAATTTCATTATTGTTATTAGTTGGACTGAGATGATCAGGGTAGATAACTATGGACTGATTTATGTCAAATTACCTCCCTTTATTTCAAATTAAAATTGTTATATCTCCATAACTAATGAAGATACTGATCTGAAATTTTATTTATGTCAACAGATTTATTTGGCAGATCCTTCTTTTGTCCACTTACAATTTTTTTTTAATTACTTCCTTTTACGTTACTATAAATAGCTTTTTTTTTTAGTAACTTTTTTATTATTGGCCGTAGGGAAAACACGAGACCAGTTTTCTGTGGTACAACATGGATGGTACCTTCAATTTTTAGGTGTATTTTAACATACCTATACCAAATGTAAGATGTTTTTTCGTTTTGGTTAAATTTCTTCCCTTTGTTGTTCCTGTCCTTTGGACTTAGATATTTTTTCTGAGGACCTTCTTGTCCTCAAGGGCAATGATAACAGGTGAATGATATAGGGCCATCATGGCCCTCTTGTTTTTTAGCTCACCTGTCACAAAGTGACAAGGTGAGCTTTTGTGATTGCGCGGTGTCCGTCGTCCGTAGTCAGTGCGTCTGTGCGTCCGTAAACTTTTGCTTGTGACCACTCTAGAGGTCACATTTTTCATGGGATCTTTATGAAAGTTGGTCAGAATGTTCATCTTGATGATATCTAGGTCAAGTTCGAAACTGGGTCACGTACCATCAAAAACTAGGTCAGTAGGTCTAAAAATAGAAAAACCTTGTGACCTCTCTAGAGGCCATATATTTCACAATATGTTCATGAAAACTGGTCAGAATGTTCACCTTGATGATATCTAGGTCAAGTTCGAAACTGGGTCACGTGCCTTCAAAAACTAGGTCAGTAGGTCTAAAAATAGAAAAACCTTGTGACCTCTCTAGAGGCCATATATTTCACAAGATCTTCATGAAAATTGGTCAGAACATTCACCTTGATGATATCTAGGTCAAGTTCGAAACTGGGTCACGTGCCATCAAAAACTAGGTCAGTAGGTCAAATAGTAGAAAAACCTTGTGACCGCTCTAAAGGCCATATTTTTCATGGGATCTGTATGAAAGTTGGTCTGAATGTTCATCTTGATATCTAGGTCAAGTTCGAAACTGGGTAACGTGCGGTCAAAAACTAGGTCAGTAGGTCTAAAAATAGAAAAACCTTGTGACCTCTCTAGAGGCCATATATTTCATGAGATCTTCATGAAATTTGGTCAGAATGTTCATCTTGATGATATCTAGGTCAAGTTCGAAAGTGGGTCACGTGCCATCAAAAACTAGGCCAGTAGGTCAAATAATAGAAAAACCTTGTGACCTCTCTAGAGGCCATATTTTTCATGGGATCTGTATGAAAGTTGGTCTGAATGTTCATCTTGATGATATCTAGTTCAGATTCGAAAGTGGGTCACGTGCCTTCAAAAACTAGGTCAGTAGGTCAAATAATAGAAAAACCTTGTGACCTCTCTAAAGGCCATATTTTTCATGGGATCTGTATGAAAATTGGTCTGAATGTTCATCTTGATGATATCTAGGTCACATTCGAAACTGGGTCAGCTGCGGTCAAAAACTAGGTCAGTAGGTCTAAAAATAGAAAAACCTTGTGACCTCTCTAGAGGCCATACTTGTGAATGGATCTTCATGAAAATTGGTCAGAATGTTCACCTTGATGATATCTAGGTCAAGTTTGAAACTGAGTCACGTGCCTTAAAAAACTAGGTCAGTAGGTCAAATAATAAAACAAAAACCTTGTGACCTCTCTAGAGGCCATACTTTTCATGGGATCTGTATGAAAGTTGGTCTGAATGTTCATCTTGATGATATCTAGGTCAAGTTTGAAACTGGGTCAACTGCGGTAAAAAACTAGGTCAGTAGGTCTAAAATTATTAAAATCTTTTGACCTCTCTAGAGGCCATATTTTTCAATGGATCTTCATGAAAATTGATCTGAATGTTCACCTTGATGATATCTAGGTCAGTTTCGAAACCGGGTCACGTGCGGTCAAAAACTAGGCCAGTAGGTATAAAAATAGAAAAATCTTGTGACCTCTCTAGAGGCCATATTTTTCACGAAATCTTCATGAAAATTAGTGAGAATGTTGACCTTGATGATATCTAGCTAAAGTTCAAACCAGGTCAATAGGTCAAATAATAGAAAAACCTTGTTACCTCTCTAGAGACCATATTTTTCAATGGATCTTCATGAAAATTGGTCAGAATTTTTATCTTGATAATACCTAGGTCAAGTTCAAAACTAGGTCACTATGTCAAATAATAGAAAAAACGACGTCATACTCAAAACTGGGTCATGTGGGAAGAGGTGAGCGATTCAGGACCATCATGGTCCTCTTGTTGTTGTTTTTTTTGGTACCCAAGTATGTGTTAGTATGATATGAAAAGGCGGGAAGCTGCCGCAAACTGTGATCAATATGTTACGAATTCAGTGATTGGTTGTAGCAACAAGTGACCTGCGACATAAGCTGCGCAGTGCGGAAGTATTAGAAGTTTTCGGATTGCAGTTGCTCTTTTGTTTGTCTTTTATTAAAATGGGGGTGTACAGCAATATGAATATTACAATATAACTATAAAACGTAAGTCTGTACGATAATCTGACAACTTCTCAATTTTGACGTTTACATTATTCATAATTGAGTTTACATTTATCCATTGTAGTAATTGTTGAAAAGATCTAACATGCAGTTGTGAAATTTGTTAGAGAACACCCCCCGGAAAGGATGTAACCTGCCAAAAGGTGTCTCAAAAGACATTTTGCCACCAAATTTGACAGGACTATTATGGTTGGTTCAATTATTGTTGTAGGGGTGTTATTAAAACAAGTTATGGAAGTAGCTCTGCAAGGTATATTAAACCATTTTTTTTTTTTAGCTCACCTGTCACATAGTGACAAGGTGAGCTTTTGTGATCACCCTTTGTCCGTCGTCTGTGCGTGCGTGCGTCAACAATTTCTTGTCTGCATGATAGTGGTTTCATTTATGATTTTATTTTAACCAAACTTGCACAAAACTTGTATCACCATACAGATCTTGGTTCCTTTCTTAAACTTGCCAGATCCCATTATGCGTTCCAGAGTTATGGCCCCTGAAAGGGCCAAAATTAGCTATTTTGACCTTGTCTGCACAATAACAGCTTTATTATGCCCCCCTTCAAAGAAGGTGAGGTATATTGTTTTGCAGATGTCGGTCGGTCTGTCGGTCGGTCGGAATGTAGACCAATCCGTTTCCGGATGATAACTCAAGAACGCTTGGGCCTAGGATCATGAAAGTTGATAGGGAGGTTGGTCATCACCAGCAGATAACACCTATTGATTTTGAGATCTGTATGTCAAAGGTCAAGGTCACAGTGACCCTGAATAGTAAAACGGTTTCTGGATATTAACTCAAGAACTCTTGGGCCTAGGATCATGAAAGTTGATAGGGAGGTTGGTCATGACCAGCAGATGACCCCTATTGAATTTGAGATCAATATTTTAAAGGTCAAGGTCACATTGGCCAGGAACAGTTAAACGGTTTCCGGATGATAACTCAAGAACGCATAGGCCTAGGGTCACAAAAGTTGATAGGGAGGTTGGTCATGACCAGCAGATGACCCCTATTGATTTTGAGGTCAGTATGTCAAAGGTCAAGGTCACATTGACCAGGAACAGTAAAATGGTTTCAGGGCAGTAACTCAAGAACGCTTGGGCCTAGTGTCAGGAAAATTGATAGTTAGGTTGATCATGATCAGCAGATGACCCCTATTGATTTTGAGGTCATTAGGTCAAAGGTCAAGGTCACATTGGCCAGGAACAGTTAAAACGGTTTCTGATCTTCTTGTCTAAAACCACAGAGCCTAGGGCTTTGATATTTAGTATGAAGCATCATCTAGTGGTCCTCTACCAAGATGATTCAAATTATTGCCCTGGGGTCTAATATGGTCCCGCCCCGGGGGTCACATGGTTTATATAGACTTATATAGGGAAAAACTTTGAAAAACCTCTTGTCCAAAACCAAAGGGCCTAGGGCTTTGATATTTTGTATTTGACATCATCTAGTGGGCTTCTACTAAGATTGTTCAAATTATCCCCCTAGGGTCAAATATGGCCCACGGCCCCAGGGGTCACATGGTTTACATAGACTTATATAGGGAAAAACTTTGAAAATCTTCCTGTTCAAACCACAAAGACTAGGGCTTTGATATTTGTAATGTAGCATCATCTAGTGATTCTCTACCACGTTTGTTCAAATTATCCCCCTAGGGTTCAATATGGCCCCGCCCTGGGGGTCACATGGTTCATATAGACTTATATAGGGAAAAACTTTTAAAATCTTCTTGTCAATAACCTATAACATTTAAATTTTGACCACATGTATGGTTTTGAGTGGCAAGATGAACCTTGACATGAGTTGACCTTGACCTAGTGACCTTCTTTCATATTTCTGTAGCTACAGCCTTCAAATTTGGACCATATGCATAGTTTTGTGCACTGAAAAAAATTTTGACCTTGACATTGACATTCACTTTCACATTTTTGAAGGTACAGGCTTCAAATTTGGACCACATGCATAGTTTTGTGTTCCGAAATGAAATTTGACCTTGATTTTGACCTAGTGACCTACTTTCACATTTCTCAAGCTACAGCCTTCAAATTTTGACCACATGCATAGTTTTATGTACCGAAATGAACTTTGATCTTGAGATTGACCTAGTGGCCTACTTTCACATTTCTGATTGTACAGACTTCAGATTTGGACCGCATGCATATTTTTGTGCTCTGAATTGAAATTTGACATTGATTTTTACCTACTACTTACTTTCACATTTCTCAAGCTACAGCCTCCAAATTTGAAGCACATGCATATTTCTGTCTACCGAAATGAACTTTGACCTTGATATTGATCTAGTGACCTACTTTCACATTTCTCAAGCCACAGCTTTCAAATTTGGACCACATACACATTTTTTGTACCGAAATGAAATTTGACCTTGATTTTGACCTTGAGCTAGTCTTGAAATTTGGAACATTCAAAAATGGCTCAGTGGATGGCACCAAGATCACTTTGTAATCTCTTGTTAGGTTAAAGGTCAAGGTCAGATTAAACCAGAATGGTAGAACTTTTGTTTACAGTGAGCATTATAATTTCTGTTCCTTGTGCAATTACTAAATGCATCAAGGGGGGCATTTCGTGTTTGACGAGCTCTTGTTTATGATTTGATTTTTACCAAACTTGCACACAACTTGTATCACCATAAGATCTTGATTCCTTTCTTGAACTGGCCAGATTCCAATATGGGTTATAGAGTTATGGCCCCTGAAAGGGCCAGAATTAACTATTTTGACCTTGTCTGCACAATAGCAGCTTCATTTATGATTTAATTTGAACCAGACTTGCACACAACTTGTATCACCATAAGATCTTGGTTCCTTTCTTGAACTGGCCAGATTCCAGTATGGGTTCCAGAGTGATGGCCCCTGAAAAGGCCAAAATTAGCTATTTTGACCTTGTCTGCACAATAGCAGCTTCATTTATGTTTTGAATTTTACGAAACTTGCGCAAAACTTGTGTCACCATATGATCTCGGTTCTTTTCTTGAACCAGCCAGATCCCATAATTGGTTCCAGAGTTATGGCCCCTGAAAGGGCTAGAATTAGCTGTTTTGACCTTGTCTGCACAATAGCAGCTTCATTTATGATTTGATTTTAACCAAACTTGCATACAACTTGTATCACCACAAGATCTTGGTTCCTTTCTTGACCTGGCCAGATTCCATTATGGGTTCCAGAGTTATGGCCCCTGATAGGGCCAGAATGAGCTATTTTGACCTTGTCTGCACAATAGCAACTTCATTTATGATTTGACCAAACTTAAACAAAACTTATATCACCATAAGATCTTGGTTCCTTTCTTGAACCGGCCAGATCCCGTAATGGGTTCCAGAGTTACGGCCCCTTAAAAGGGCCAAAATTAGCTATTTTGACATTGTCTGCACAATAGCAGCTTCATTTATGATTTGATTTTTACCAAACCTGCACAGAACTTGTATCAGTATAAGATCTCTATTCCTTTTTATACGCCCGAAGGGATGTATTATGTTATCGCCTTGGTCTGTCTGTTGGTTAGCAATTTCCCTTCCGCTCTGTAACTCTTGAACCCCTTGAAGGATTTCAAAGAAACCTGACACAAATGTTCACCTCATCGAAACGACATGCAGAGCTCATGTTTCGGATGGCTCACTTCAAGGTCAAGGTCACACTTAGGGGTCAAATGTCATATGACTTTGTTTTGTGTGTATATTGCTCTGCATTTGCATTGCATTGCAGTGCTCTTGTTTTTATTTGGCAGATCCTTCTTTTGTTCACTTACAATAATTTTTTTTTAATTACTTCCCTTTTATGTTACTATAAATAGCTTATTTAGTAACTTTTTTATTATTGGCCGTACAGAAAAACCGAGATCACTTTTCTGTGGTACAACATGGATGGTACCTCCACTTTTGGTGTATTTTGGCAAATCTGTACCTTGTAAGAATTTTTTTTTCTTTTTGGTTAAATTTCTTCAACTTCTTGTTCTTAAGTGCAGTGATAACAGGTGAGCGATATAGGGCCATTATGGCCCTCTTGTTTCACAATACCACCGTATTTTGTATATCAGTGTTTATATTTCTGTGTTCGTATTGTAATTACTGGTGAATGCCACGACAATTCTGGGTTGTTTTTCGTACGTGCACCCTTTTGTAAGGAATAGACCATACCCTTAGAAAAAAATGCGTAGGACAGTCGGACGGTTCATAGACCATAAACTTTGAGCCTGGTAACTATAGAACCATTTAACCCATAGTCTTCAGACTTCATAGGATAATTGGTCTCATTGAGTAGAGAACCCCTATTGTTTTAGCGGTCACTGGGTCGAAGTCACAGGGGCCTAGTAATGGAAATTGGTTTCCGCCCAATAACTAGAACGCTTTGGGCTAGAATCTTAAAATTTTATATGGAGGTTTGACACCAGTAGTTCAAAACGCCAAGAATTGTTCAATACCATTGCATCTAAAGTTAAGACTGGCGTTCCCATGGGAACAGCAGTAAAAAATTGCAATCATGTTTTGCATAGAATCTTACTGCAGTGCTCGCGCTGCCAATCGACATTATCGCCAAATGGCGATTATTTTATTCAAATGTCGATTAAAACGCAATTTTTGGCGATAGAAAATGGCGATTAATTTATAAAAATGCTCAAAAAAAATATTGCAAAAAATTGTCCTTAAACTGCTGGAACATACGTAATTTTATCGACAAAAACGTGCGAAGTCGGTAGCAGGAAGTGTATTTGCCCAGAGGCATAATTACCCCCTCTAAACGGTGACCTTTACACGCTTAACTGATTTGTTTATCGCCGACACGCTTACGCGGTATACTTCACTAATTGATCCACAGGTGTACACTATTGATCGTATAGAAGTTTAAAGCAACAATTATCATCGCTTCATCCTTAATCGTTTAATCGCCATTAATTACCAAACAAACAAATTAATTAAACATAATTCCTTCAGATGTGGAATTCCCATGTCTGACTCGAGACTTTTTGACGTGGACAAGTGTGTTTTTGCACAGGAGTCTGAAATTCTATCAATAAGACCATAGAAGTCTATCTTTACAAAAATACCCCCTATATATATAAAATTATGTTGATTTTATATATATAGGGGGTATTTTTTCATAGAAGTCTATCTTTACAAAAAATACCCCCTATATATATAAAATTATGTTAATTTTATATATATAGGGGGTATTTTTTGTAAAGATAGACTTCTATGGTCTTATTGATAGAATTTCAGACTCCTGTGGTTTTTGCATTCTATTTGTCCGCAGACAAGCACAAATTAACAGTAGGGATTTATATTACAATAGCTTACACATTCTTTTTTGACCTTTAGAAAGTATCTTACCTTGACTGGCTCAGTAATTTCCTTAAATCCACTTAATTTTACACTTATTTTTCAAAACCCAGACTTTAGAAATATAATATTATCACTGATACTTTCTGTGACTAAAATAACCTAACTTAAATTTACCCAAATTTTTGACACCTGCCATCAGAAACTGGGTTTAACCTGTTTGACAATTTGTTTCTTTTAATGTGTGCCGACACCAGCAGATCAAAGAAGACACTGGCAGATCAAAGAAGAGGTGCATGTATTCCATGTGATGTCATAGTGATGTCACTGCTATTGACAGGACCAGCATAACACACACTTGCTATTTAAAGTGACTGACTTTGAGTGCATTATAGCACTGGAAGCTTGATTTATTTTTTGCTGATATGAAATTAACTTTTTTAACCCTATTCATATTTCAAGGGTTTTCTTGGTTTGGGCAATCATTGCAAGAGTGAAAAAAAAAAATCTTTAATTTGCAGTTTAATCACATTAGGTTACAAGGTTTACAAGGATAAGAAAATAGAATCACTGACATTTTCAGTGAATTTGTTATTTACTTTAAATTAATAGACTGAAACAAAGACAGGAAATAAGAAAAATAGTAATTATATTAAGCATATTTAGTTCCTTTTTCAACTTGCATATCATGGTGCTAAAATCTTTCCACGTTTTCCCTAAAATCTTGTCACTTCTCCCTAAAATCTCTACACTTCTCCTTAATCTTAGCTGAGGGAGAAGTGACTTCTCCCAAAAATCCTAGCCTAGCTTAAGCCCTGACTTTCATCACAAAAAGTATTAATGATCATTCTTGACAAGAATTCACAATGGGTCATGTCACTTACTAAAATGGTATTTTCAGTGACATTTGAATACAAACAAATGAAGGGGATCCGGACATTTGCCCCCCAGGACATTTGCCCCCCAATAAAAAAGTGGACTGCTGGACTATCTGCCATTTCAAGTGGGGGGCAAATGTCCAGTAATACATTTTTCATTGGGGGGCAAATGTCCTGGGGGGCAAATGTCCTACAATCAAATGAAGATATAAATGTATGATTATTCAAAGTCTATGATAAATATGAATAATGATAACTGAAAAATAAAGTGTGTTTAAGTGTTTCATGAAAAAAATATTAAATAGTTTTTGTGTTTTATGTTTTTCATCGAAATGCTAAAATACGAGGTACGCGCTGCCAAGTTTGTCTATTAATTTTTTCCCTGAAAAAAAAGTGGCTATTAATTTATAATGGCCAGGGCTAGCACTGTTATTGAATGACCCCTACCTCCACTTGTCCAGTTATGTAGACTATGCCAAAACCAGCCAAGCCTTTCCTTTTTAAAAGGAAACTTTATTGCAGTGTTGACAAAACATTTTTCCATATGCCTAAAATTTATTAAGAAGAATTATTCAGTAGTCTGTTTTCAAAACTGTTGTTACCTTTACATGCACTTTCAGTCCATGGGAAGCACTTTCAGTCTATATGAAGGATGGGGGCTTTGCTGTACAAGAAGTTGTACCATGTGAGTGATAAAGGACTGTCATAGCCGTCACAAGATTATTGTACCCCCCCCCCCACCCACCCGACAACAAAGTTGTAAGGGGGGGTATACTGGTTTCAGGTTGTCTGTCTGTCTATCTGTCCGTAGACGCAATCTTGTGCGCACCATCTCTCCTTATCCCCTTGACAGAATTTAATGAAACTTCACACAAGTGATCAGTACCAACAGTAGTTGTGCATGGGGCATGTTAGGTTCTTTTAGAAAAAAAATTTGCAGAGTTATGGGACTTTGTTTTTTTGTTACTATACTATATACATAGACACAATCTTGTGTGCACCATCTCTCCTCATCCCCTTGACACAATTTAATGAAACTTCACACAAGTGATCAGTACCAACAGTAGTTGTGCATGGGGCATGTTAGGTTCTTTTAGAAAAAAAAATTGCAGAGTTATAGGACTTTGTTTTTTTGTTACTATACTATATACATAGACACAATCTTGTGCGCAACATCTCTCCTCATCCCCTTGACACAATTTAATGAAACTTTACACAAGTGATCAGTAACAACAGTAGTTGTGCATGGGGCATGTAAGGTTCTTTCAGAAAAAAAATTTGCAGAGTTATGGGACTTTGTTTTTTTGTTACTATACTATATACATAGACACAATCTTGTGCGCACCATCTCTCCTCATCCCCTTGACACAATTTAATGCAACTTCACACAAGTGATCAGTAACAACAGTAGTTGTGCATGGGGCATGTTAGGTTCTTTCAGCGACAAAAATTGCACAGTTATGGGACTTTGTTTCTTGTTAACATACTATGTACATACAGTCTGCATATGCAATTTTGTGTGTGCCTAATCTACTAAACCCTATTACACAATTTAATGAAACTTCACACAAGTGATCAGTACCAACCCTAGTTGTGCATGGTGCATGTTACATTCTTTTAGATAAATATTCTGCATAGTTATCGGACTTTGTTTTTTGTTACTATACTGTATACATACAGTCTATATACATACAGTCCACATAATCTTGTGTGCGTCAAATTGCAATGTACTGTGTCAGTGCATGAGGGGGGTACATTCATCACCTTTAGTGATAGCTCTAGTTTTTTAAAGTCTGTCTGTTTAATAAACTTGAAAATACTTTTACAAATAATGTTGGCAAGTCAAGAGATTGTATAGGCATAGTTTTACATTCCATTTTACGACCATGATTCTGAAACGATAATTAGAACTATTGTAATATTGTTCATAAAAGATATTTATCGTTTGTCAAAAATGATTTGATACTATGTAGGGGTCTGAAGAATGCATGCAATACTGTACAATTTTGATATTAGATTATGCAAAATCTTGAGAAAATTCAAACTCATAATATTACATTTATCGAATAGGATAAACTTCTTTTCTTTTCATACTTTTAATATTATGCCCCCTTTTTAGGGCATAAAGTTTTAGCACTTTCTTGTTTCATCATTATTTGATTGGATATATGACTTTTAAGTTTTATGATAAGCCCAAGTTATGTTCATTAATGATTCTGTGATCCACAGCATAACTAGGGTCATAATTTAGAAGTAGACAACTGTTTCATTACATGACCTGTATTTGGAAGAAGTAACACCGACCCTTGATTCCGTCTGTGATAACTATGTTTTATTTGTCAACAGATAGGTACGCCCCAGGAGCAGATCAATATCACACTTATGTGTGCTCTTTGGCTAATCACTAACGCTTTATTCAATGGTCATGCAATTTTTTCTTTCTCTCATGTTTGGTGTGGTCTTTATGAGATACAAAGAAGTTTTACTCAAACGCTATTTTATTATACTCTTCTAGTCGTTGGTTTACGCGTTGAAAGTGTCCAGATATTTTAGAAAATATTTTAACACATTAAGTTTTGTATATTGTATTTATTTTTTAAAGACAATCTGCATTCTGCATTTTACACTCTAGTATGACATACAAGAAGTACTGCATACACATGTATATTTTTGTTATTTATATATGGTTTACATTGATTAAACTGTGATTAATGGACGATACGACTAATGCAAAGTCGAGATGGAAATGCTTTGCTCTTACAATAACTTTATGTTATATACATGTGCTAGTTTGCCAATCGTCAGTAAAATTTTTGTTTGAGTAAAAGATAATTTTGAAATAAAATTTATCACAAAAAGATGCTGCACAGTCTTCATTTATGAACGTTGATTACTAAGTTTCAATGTGCATAATATATCGTTGAGTAGATGGAAGCTACAAAGCTAGCTTGGTGACTTTTTATTGATTTTGCATTTGTTTCGTTGGGTCTGATAAAATGAATATCTCCGATTTTACAATGTACTTACATTTCACTGTTATGTTTTACATTTCAAAACGTTAAATAAAATTCAAATATTTGTTACATATACATGCAGGGTTTCCACTGGGCACATTTTATATTCTGCCAGTTAATCTTTTTAAGGATAACATGGTGTAATAGCCATATTTATGCCCCCCTTCGAAGGAGGGGTATATTGTTTTGCAGATGTCGGTCGGTCGGTCGGAATGTAGACCAATCCGTTTCCGGATGATAACTCAAGAACACTTGGGCCTAGGATCATGAAATTTGATAGGGCGGTTGGTCATCACCAGCAGATGACCCCTATTGCTTTTGAGGTCTGTATATCAAAGGTCAAGGTCACAGTGACCCTGAATAGTGAAACGGTTTCCGGATGATAACTCAAGAACACTTGGGACTAGGATCATGAAAGTTGATAGGGAGGTTGGTCATGACCAGCAGATGACCCCTATTGATTTTGAGGTCAGTATGTTAAACGTCAAGGTCAGAGTGACCCTGAACAGTTAAACAGTTTCTGGATGATAACTCAAGAACGCTTAGGCCTAGGGTCACAAAAATTGATAGGGAAGTAGATCATGACCATTAGATGACCCCTATTGATTTTGAGGTCAGTATGTTAAAGGTCAAGGTCAGAGTGACCAGGAACAGTTAAATGGTTTCCGGATTATAACTCACGAACGCTTAGGCCTAGGGTCACAAAAATTGATAGGGAGGTAGATCATGACCAGTAGATGACCCCTATTGATTTTTAAGTCAGTATGTCAAAGGTCAAGGTCACATTGACCAGGAACAGTAAAATGGTTTCTGGGCAATAACTCAAGAATGCTTGAACCTAGTGTCAGGAAAATAGATAGTTAGGTTGGCCATGACCAGCAGATGACCCCTTTTGATTTTGAGGTCATTAGATCAAAGGTCAAGGTCACATTGGCCAGGAACAGTTGAACGATTTCTGATCTTCTTGTCCAAAACCATAGGGCCTAGGGCTTTGATATTTGGTATGTAGCAAAATCTAGTGGTCCTTTACCAAGATTTTACAGATTATTTCCCTGGGGTCAAATATGGCCCCACCCGGGGGTCACATGGTTTATATAGACTTATATAGGAAAAAACTTTGAAAAACCTCATGTCCAAATCCACAGGGCCTAGAGCTTTGATATTGTTTATATGACATCATCTAGTGGTCCTCTACTAAGATTGTTCAAATTATTCCCCTAGGGCCAAATATGGCTCCGCCCTGGGGGTCACATGGTTTACATAGACTTATATAGGGAAAAACTTTGAAAATCTTCTTGTCCAAACTACAAAGACTAGGAATTTGATATTTTGTAATATAGCATCATCTAGTGGTTCTCTACCAAGTTTGTTCAAGTTATTCCTCTAGGGTCAAATATGGCCCCGCCCCAGGGGTCACATGGTTCATATAGACTTATATAGGGAAAAACTTAGAATCTTCATGTCCATAACCTACATCATTCAAATTTAGACCACATGTATAGTTTTGAGTGGCAAGATGAACCTTGAGATGAGTTGACCTTCCGAAATAAAATTTGACCTTGATTTTGACCTAGTGACCTACTTTCACATTTCTCAAGCTACAGCCTTCAAATTTGAACCACCTGTATAGTATTGTGTACTGAAATGAACTTTGGTCTTGAGATTGACCTAGTGACCTACTTTCACATTTCTGAAGGTAAAGGCTTCAAATTTGGACAGCATGCATAGTTTTGTGTTCTGAATTGAAATTTGACATTGATTTTTACAAATTTGAAGGTTAATAGGTTAAAGGTCAAGGTCAGCTTAAACCAGAATGGTAGAACTTTTGTTAACAGTGAGCATATAATTTCTGTTCCTTGTGCAATTACAGAATGCATCAAGGGGGGCATTTCATGTTCTACAAGCTCTTGTTCATATCTTGTAACTGGATGTAATATCTAAATGATATTAATTTTGGTCACTTTCAAAACATTCAAAATTAAAAACGTTTCACCGAGAGATTTTTCGAATTTTATCATTTTTAGGGGAGATAATCAGTATTAAAGTTAACATTGATGCCTATGGGAAATATATAATTTCTTTGATTTTGAGAATTTGAGCTCAAGTTTCGAGAAAAGTTTGCGGTAGAAAGATGCATTATATGATTCTGATATAAATATCAAAAAGAAATCTAAAATTCCCCAAAGGGAAAAGGTGAAAATTATTAACTCATGCAAAACCAAAATTATCAAAGGAGGTAATCTAAAGGAAATCTTTGAGAACTTCTGTCGCTATATCATGTGTCGGTGCGACGTTAAATCCAAAAAAAAAAAAATATCAATTGTCAATATGCACCTTATTTCTATCGTTTGACATTTTCAAAGCTTACATAATCAAGTTGTATGTACGCTTTTGGTGAAATTGAGGCCTATTACGGGTAGTCATCCTTAAAGAAAAAGTGGCACATTGCAGAGAATCAAAAATGTCGAAAAATTAGAATGAATATAATATCACTCAATCAGTTCAGTTTGTTTTTTTTAATTCATTTTCTACATTCCACAAATAACTCAAAAAGCAGATGCATACACATTAACATTGATTTATCATGTAAAAATAAAATTATATACCAATTACAGTAATTTCAGAAATTATTGCACTATGTTATAATCAGAGTTTCCTCTGGGTCAATTTCACTTTTTACGTAACATGTACTATATCTGATGTGTTGATTTTATGTTAATAATTAACTTCATTGAAAATTTTATCTTCTGTACATATCCACGATGTAACAAACTTTACATTTGAACCCACTTGTCGGTTTCAGTGTCTGAACACTGACGTCTTAGATCGTTTCCTAAGTTTTAGTTTAGTATTTGTCCTCGTAATAACTCTGAAAAGTTAAAATACGTCATCTGACTATTTGTCTTTGCTAACACCAAGCTTTTTTTTAAACAAAGTTTAGTAGATCTACCACCATAATCACGAAATCTTAAAGACTTAATCCTATATAAAAGATAATAGGTAAGGGTAGATCTCTCGGAAGCACAGAACACCAAAAACACAGCCCTAGAGCCACACATGTACATAGTAGGCCCACAACAAAAAGAAGCTGTAATGGGAAAAATATTTCAGACGGGTTGCTTCAAACATCCAACAAGTACATATTAATATAAGCTAAATATTGATAAAGGGGAAGGAATTGGTAAGGGCCGAAATGGGGTCGGGGGTTGGGGGAGGATTCCGAAGGGAAAAGTTGAACAAGGACGAATATACAAAGAAATGCCATGTTCTTTAAAAAAACAGCCGCACTGCAACATAAACCACAATAGCGCAGACACACGTGTACCAAAGATAAACACACAACGACGATCAACTGAATAACATAAGAAAAACGAACAAGCAACACATAAGAAAACAGTAGGGCACCGTTATAGACTCACAAGCTTATAAACGCACCCACACCAGTAGGAAAAAACATTGAAGTACCATCTTGGGATTCGGCTGCCAAAACAAAGAGGAGCCATGAAAACTTATTAAAGGTAAAGGGGGAGGGGATGCAAAAAGTAGCGTAAATGCAAGGGAAAGGAGAGGGCAAAAGGGGGAGTGGGGCGGAGGAAAAACGCTTACAACAAACAAGAAAACATACACAACACACAATACAAGACAGACAAAACAACCTGTTGAAAATAGGGGCACCGCCTTGGAACGGTCAGTAACCTAAATAAAGGAAACTGGGGTTTAAACATGTTTAGGGCATGCCAACCTCGCACTTACCCTATTTTCAACAAGTTAAACAACACAATGTAAATAAAATCCCCGCTGAGAAAGGCTCTAACATTAGTGCAAAAGTAACAGATAAATAAAGCAAAACATAGAATTAAGGAAAATTTAAGTTTCGATACATTATCAATTACTATTATTGATAGACATTGTTCAGAGGCCCAACTTCCACTAATGCTTCATAAGTATACACATAATGTGAACATGTAGGATGTATTTTCAATCTTAAACACTTTTTGTAGACATTTTGGCAGTTTGAATCTTTTAAGATAGTTGTTAGCATTCGTGGATGCAACATTATAGGTACACAAGGACTCAATTTTAAGATACCTCTTGAGACTATAAATAAAGTGAAATCAAAAAACTTCTCTTGAAAGCTCAAAATTATTAGATAACAAGTAATGAAACAGAAAACATTTGATAGATCTACTAAACGATCTTTAGGTGGCATTGAAAAAAGCTGTTCTTTCATATCACGTCATACCCAAATTAATCTTTAAAGCTAAAGAAATCTGCAAACTGGTATTATACATGAGGAAACGAGTCCCGCGAATCTGTTGGTAAAGGAACAATAGGTGTATTCATGAATCTGCTTGCCGTCGTATCATTCTTGCAATATTAGCATTTTCAGTAGACATACTTTTCACAGAGAAACTTACCATTTTATTTCAAGTAAAATGGTTCGCAGGCCTTCTTGGAACCGAAATAAACAGCGGTGAAAGACACAGCAGTGTAAAGGAAAGCAATGCTGCATTATTTTGTAAAACACGGGTTTTTTCTTGCCGTATCACTCTCCAAGAATTTGCCGAATTTCATGGTTGGAACGGACCTTTGCAAAAACTGCTTAGAATTTTAGAACAACTTTGACTTGTGTTTATAGCCCACTATCTAATGGCTTGAGCCTCGTAAAAGAATTATTCAAATCGGTGAAAAAATGAAATACTTACACTGTTTTTTAGTTCTGAATCGACAGATTTGTCTATTAATTTTCTTGCCGTAATACCTGAAAATGATATCACAAACCACGTGGTATGTACACACTGTAGAAGGAGTAGCACAGACAAATTATGGGTCATATCTTTTCAGAAAATAATTTAGTTGCAATTTTGCCTTGATAAGCACAACTGCATAGTGATCAGTAAGATTGGGTTAACTTCTGCAAGATGGTACATAGGTCAAATAGTTTAAACACTGTTTAATTAGCTCACCTGTCACGCAGTGACAAGGTAAGCTTTTGTAATCGCCCTTCGTCCGTCATCCGTCCATCATCTGTTCACAATTTCTTGTGAACATGAAAGAGACCACAGTTTGCAATCAATTTCAATCAAACTTGCACACATCTTGTATTGGCATAATATCTTAGCTCCTTTCAAAAACTGGCCAGATCCCATCATGGGTTCCAGAGTTATGGCCCCTTAAAGGGCCAAAATTTGCAATTTTTGGCTTGTGAACATGATAAAGACCATATTTTGCAATCAGCTTTAATCAAACAATCAAACTTGCACACAACTTGAATTGGCATATTATCTAGGTTCCTTTCGAAAACTTCTGATACCCCTTTTAATACTACCGAAGGGACGTATTATGTTACGACGCTGGTGTCGGTCGGTCTGTCCGTTAGCAATTTCGTGTCGGCTCTGTAACTCTTGAACCCCTTGAAGGATTTCAACGAAACTTGACACAAATGTTCACCACACCAAGACGACCTGCACAGCGCATGTTTTGTACGTCTCGCTTCAAGATCAAGGTCACACTTAGGAGTCAAAGGTCTTATCAGTTTGTTCTATGTCCGCTATGTAACTCTAGAACCCCTTGAAGGATTTCAAAGAAACTTGACACAAATAATCACTACACCAAGACGACATGCAGAGCACATGTTCCGGACAACTCGCTTCAAGGTCAAGGTCACACTTAGGGGTCAAAAGTCATATCAGTTTCTTTCGTGTCTGCTCAGTAACTCTTGAACTGCTGGAAGGATTTCAAAGAAACTTGGCAGAAATGTTCACCACACTGAGACGACGTGCAGAGCGCATGTTCCCAATGACTCGCTTCAAGGTCAAGGTCACACTTAAGGGTCAAATGTCAGATATGACTTTGCTTTGTGTGTATTGCTCTGCATTGCAGTGCTCCCCCATGTGGGGTCAAAAACTAGGTCAGTAGGTCAGATCAAAGGAGAAGCTTGTGGACACTCTAGAGACCACATTTGTGACCCAGTCTTTATGAAACTTAGTCAGAATGTTAGTCTTGATGATCTCTGGGCCCATTTTACCCAAGGTCAAGGTCGCAAAGTTGTTAAACTTGGAATTATTTTCATGTTAAATTTTTTCGAAAGCTTCGTTCATAGACATATCTTTGGTACTTCAAAAGATAATGACTTGAAATTAAAAATATTTCTTTATAATCATCATCTGCATGTGTGGTTACAAACCCCATAACTCTAATTGTGTTGTTAACATCGCCTCTTAGTTATGCAACAATGAAACTGTGGAATATACTGAATCAGAAAAGCTGTTAGGTGTACCGGTACATGTCAGTGATAACTTAAGCTGGAAAGATCATATTGATAACACACTTAAGAAATGCAATTCCTTACTTTATCTTTTACAACGAATTAAATGCTACCTAGATACTTCACAGAGAAAACTTTTCATTAATGCTTATATTTTACCCCACTTGGATTATTGCTGCACTATTTGGGGATATTGCAACAGAGATTCAATGGAAAAAATTACGAAATTTCAAAAAAGAGCAGTTCGAAACATCCTTGATAAATGTTTTGATTTTCCATCTGAAGATTTGCTGAAAGAGCCAAAGTGGATGAAATCCTATGAATAAAAAAGCAATTTTAGTCTTTAAATCAATTAACAATTTTAGTCCATCCTATCTTCAAAGTAAATGTAAATTTGTACATAATCCATATATTAATTTAAGATCAGAATCAAACAGATGTCTTGATTACAGAAGTACCTAAACCAAACTTAGAACAGAAAATCCCTTGAATACTCAGGACCAAAAATCTGGAACTCATTACCTCTTGAAGTAAAAAATTTTAACAGTCTTGAACAGTTCAAAAGAATCATGCTGTTTTAAATTTACATTTGAAATCTATTTGTAAATATTGTACGTAACTTTGAGGCCCACTTGGAAGATTGGGCATGCCAAATAGTGTTGCCTCAAAAAATAAAGTCATTATTATAATTATTATTATTATTATTATTACGGGTCTCTCTGGTATGATTTCCAAAATGAAAATTTACCCTAAGGGTTGTCTCTAAGGTGTTTACATGATCCTTAACCTAACCAGTGTTCATGGATTCTGTACCAGTACTCTGCAAGTAAATGTCAACTCCCCCACATGAATCAGAGTTGAACGACGAATGATTTCAGACGGAATGTCTTTCATCAAATCGTCATGGAGAACATACGTCCTGCCCGAGGATCGAACTCTCTGTGGATCTGTGCTGTCCCTACTAAGTGGGCCGGCTCCTACAGTTAGTAATAGTATTTTGTGTTTGTTTGCTGTTTTGCTGTTATATAACCTGTATATATACTTATGTTTTGTATTGTACTCCACTGAATGTCTAAATAGTAACATATATTTTTTCATAAAATTTCCAAATGGAACGGGCCACAAGGAAACCTACATTTTTTCTTTTTAAGGTCACTGATTTTAACTATTCAATAACATCTCTGATAGACGGAGGATGGGAGACTGCAGAGTTTTTTTTCTTATATGAGCAGTACTGATAAACGGTACCATTCCCAATGCCAAACAGTGTCCATTTTTCCCAATCATCAGTAAAAAAATTCCCATTTCCAAAAATTAAAACTGAAAGTAAATTGGCCGCAAAATGAAATGCACCGCATTGTGTTTTTTACAACTGCGTAGATGTTATAGGCACTGTAAATAAAAATACTCTTCATCTGTTTTCACACGCGGACGTTTCGTAACTTCCGTTGTAAAAGCATGCAGGATTGGAGACGAATGGGAATATTACTTGGTTATTGGAGATAGGATTGTAACTTGCATCAGTTCCCTTTTTACTGATAAAAATGTTGCACAACAGCAAATACTACCGAAAAAAGATTAAGGCAGCCGGAAAAGAAGAAAAGAATCTATGAAATGCTTTCATATCAACAGAATGTTCATGAAAAAGAGGGTGTATCGCTAAGCAATAAAGGGGAAGAGAGGTCTGTCTCTGTTTGATCTGTCAAACTGCCATTACCGACGAGTTAATCTAGTCACGTTCATCCTGACATGAGATGTTAATGAAAAGTTCAAGATTGCTAAAAACAAAGAGATTGCTCTGTACTCATGCAGAAATTCCCAGGAATATTCTGGGAATTTCCTGAGAAAATCCAGGGAAATATTCCTGGGAATTTCTCAGGAAATGCCTGGTCCTGGGACCAGGAAAATACCAGGCGCGGTATTGGAACAGGAATATTCCAGGATGACCTAGGAATATAAAATCCTGGAATCTACCTGGTAACCAGAAAAATCCTGGAATCTACCTGGTAGCCAGGAAAATCCTGGAATCTACCAGGTAAACAGGAAAGTCTTGGAACATGAGGATCCCAGGAAATTCTAACAGACATGATTTTTTTCCGCTTTAAAGCGGAAATCCGCTTCTTACTCCATCAAAGACCGATTTTTTATGATCGTTTCCGATTTTTTTATGACCACTGAAAAATCCGATTTTTTCGAATCCGTTTCGGTATTTTATATACTTTTATCCCCATCTACACTAAAATTTTGTAAGTCGTTTTTATCGGCGAAAATTTCCACCGCCGATGGATTATTAGATCTGAATGTATATCGTGGCCTCAACGCGAAACTAGTCTATCTGCTTCTATTTCTATATACATATAGACTAGTTTCGCGTTGAGGTCACGATATGAACCACCGCTTCTAGAAACGCCGCAATCGGAACATCTCAGATATTACCGTTAGCGTCGGTCATCGGGAATTTTCCTTTCCAAAGAAAAACCTTTCTGTTCCGGAATTATAATAATAAGCCGATTCGCGGAACGAAAAAATCAGAAATATTGTAACTTAAGTGGAACGGCTCACAAATAATTTGCGCGGTCGTCGCGTTCATTTCAATCGACTCGAAAATTTCAATCGCGTTCATTTCAGTCCACGCGTAAAAATTTCAGTGAAGAAAGTTTGAGATACAAATGAACTAAAGCAGTTCGTTTGGTTCTTTCACGTGCCCAATGTAAAGCATTGATACACGGGGAGGATTTTTTAAGCACCTCCCAAGTGCTTCAAAACAAAGTGCTAATCATACCTTTAGGTGGTATTTTCGCTATATAGTAATATGTATGGTCTGGATTGTGAATTGAGATTTATATATAATGCAATTTAAAGCATTTAAAAACCTTTTTTAAAAGTCATAAAATAAAAAAAACACAACTCTACTTTTGATAAATGACCTTATATTAAGTTTGAAATACAAAGGTCAAAAATAAAGAACTAAATATTAATGCTTAATAAACAACTAAGTAGTGAAAAATACCCATTAAAGGGAGATAATTCAAAAATTGCAAACTACTAAAGGAATAATTATTTAATTAATTATTATTATATCTCTTATAAATATGAATGAATTTTTATGAAATAACAAAAAGAACCACTTAAAAAACATGAGTTTTGAAATTGAAATTAGATGCCAGGAGAAGCCTAGAATGCAGGATTTTTCACCATTTACCCAAGAGCTTCTGGGGGCCTTAAGCGGGGCCCAGACCCCCGGCCGTAATTTTCAGCTTTTTTGCTTACGTTGCAAAATCATGTCTGTTCTAAGAAAACCAAGATCACAGGAAAATCCCAGTAAAATCTAAGAAAACCAGGATCCCAGGAAATTTCTTGATAAAAATAATTACTTCTGTTCAATTTCAAAATTTATTAATAATAGCTAATTTATTGACAGTTTATACAACAACAAAAAAAAAACGTTTTTGGAATTCTGTTGGCTTTAGGCAGCTTCAGAAGCACTGGAGTCATGTTCGGGAACTTCATTCCAACAATTTCTGAAAATGACAACATAAAACATGTAAATAACAATCATAAAGCACTAATCATTAATATAAAAATAATTAAAACAATATAAGATTATCTATATTAACTGTTATCACAAAAGTCAATTTCAGTTTGTATTTAACTGTTCCATAAGCTTCTGTCAACTCTGTCTTTTGCCAGAGTACCTTAAGCTACAAAAATTGGAAAATCACCCAAATTGATTGGCACCAATGTTGTAAAAAATACAACCTTAAATAGGGCTTGGGTCTTTGCTGTTGCTTTCAAGATTTGACAGTCTTATAAGCATGCAGAAATACGACTGTCCCAAAGAAATTTAGGTTGATCAGTTTCAGGTGATCTAGCTTGAATGTGCAAGATAGCAGACAGTATTGTATCATTTATATATCTTGGATATCATATTCCAATAGCTTTCACATGGAAATGCAAAAAGGGAAATACTTAAAAATCAAAAGTACACAGTGACTATCCAATTTAACACTAATTGCAGTGTTTGTTAAAATACTTACCATATTGAAACATGTGATCTGTTTGATGATGTCTCTCTGTGATCCCAATCTATTCTGCAGTGTGGTCACTGATCATGATTGATGCATGTGTGTTTCTGAGGACATACTTCTGATAAACACATTTTTTCTGAAAAATATTTTTGTGACTAAGTGTTTGGACAGTCTTGTAAAGCCATAGATATATAGCAATCACAGTACTGATTACCTAAAAATTCTACAAGAAAAAAAAAACCATTAAATTTCTAAAAGATATAAATATATTGCTGCTTTCCCTGTTGGATAGTCTTCCTTGTTTTTTAAAGGCATTATTTAATGCTTGTAAATTCCTGACCAAAAAATACCTATAATCAGATGAAAGTCTCTGTGATTGATAAAGTTCTTGTTTCCATCTAATATTTTCTAATCTTGTTGTGTTCTAAATTAAATTACTTTTTGAAATAAATTAGTATAAGAGACTTATCTAATGTCTGTCTAATAGCCATTTTAAAATTTCTAGCAGCAAAGTTTATCTCCATTTTGTTTTCCTCCAAGAAAGAACTTCCTGTTTACAGTTCATTCAAATTTTCATATTCATGGGCAATTTCCTTTGGTATACTTAAGTTCTGAATTGAACATTTAGAGTGCTAATAATATCTGTATGTACAGTACAAGGGGGGATTTGTTCATGTATTATTTAATTTGCATAGATGATTGTAATAGTAAAAGAAACAGAAAAAAATTGGGACTATTTTTTGAGCTTCGGCAGCCAAACATTGCATCTTCATTTTCATTGGTTCTTATCTTGATGAGGTTTCTAAATATAAGGATACTATTAGTTACACTGCTTGTTGGTGACAGGATATGGGATATACGCTGTCAAGGAAATCCATATCTGGCGAGAGCGAAGCTCGAGCCTGATAAGGATTTTCGAGACAGCGTATATCCCGTATCCTGTCACCAACAAGCTGTGTAGCGATTTTATCTTGCCGACTACCCTTTACTTACACGCTATTATCTAATATTTTGTAAATTAACAAAGCGGCAGCCATTTTTTTTTTAATCAAAATTCATATCTGAAATGTACTAGCAGGATATGGAATATATCCTGTCTCCACGTGACGTCTATTGACCAATAGAAATGCAAGAAACTTGTAGGAGGCAAGATAACATTTGGTATCAGTTATCTATCTCTATAGATACATCAGCTGAACAGCAGAATATTTTATTGACCCTTAGATAATCTAATGACTGTGAATCAGTCAAGGTATAGATTAATCACGTTATGGTGATGCAGCAGACTAGCAGAATAGTACCTTTCTTTGGCTATATGACATTTAACCCTATATAATGAAACTTAATGTTTTACTTATATACTTGTTTGTGCTATTATTTGAGATGTTCAATAATAAAGAAAAGAAGCAATTATATTAAAATGATTACTTTAATTTTAATTTAGAAACTTTTTTTTTTGCAAACTGTAAGAAGTGATTTTTTTTTCTAATTTATATTTCTTGTTTCATTTCAATTTATTTGAATACCTGTACCTGTATAAAAAAGAGGAAAGTAATGGATTTTTAATGAATTTAAAAAATTAAAAAACTTTTCCCATTGTTCTGACTTAAAACTTTTTCTGCCAGTTTCTATACCTGGCTACCAGGACTTTTCTGGGAATTGTATGAAGACTACTTTTCCCAGGTACCAGGATACCAGGAATTTGACTTTTTATGCCCCCAAAGGGAGGCATATTAGTTTTCAACTGTCCGTCCGTTAGTTAGTTAGTTAGTTAGTTAGTTAGTTCGTCACAACGTTAACTTTTTGCATGAAGGCACTTTACTCGCGAACCACTGCACCCAGGACCTTCAAACTTCACTTGCTGATAGTACTTATTGAGTACACCACCCCTACTGACTTTGGGGTCACCAGGTCAAAGGTCAAGGTCACAGGGGCCAACGTTAACTTTTTGCATGAAGGCACTTGACTCGCGAACCACTGCATCCAGGACCTTCAAACTTCACATGCTGATAGTACTTATTAAGTACACCACCCCTACTGACTTTGGGGTTATCAGGTCAAAGGTCAAGGTCACAGGGGCCAACGTTAACTTTTTGCATGAAGGCACTTTACTCGCGAACCACTGCACCCAGGACCTTCAAACTTCACGTGCTGATAGTACTTATTGAGTACACCACCCCTACTGACTTTGGGGGTCACCAGGTCAAAGGTCAAGGTCACAGGGGCCAACGTTAACTTTTTGCATGAAGGCACTTTACTCGCGAACCAGTTCACCCAGGACCTTCAAACTTCACGTGCTGATAGTACTTATTGAGTATACCACCCCTCCTGACTTTGGGGTCACCAGGTCAAAGGTCAAGGTCACAGGGGCCAACATTAACTTTTTGCATGAAGGCACTTTACTCGCGAACCACTTCACCCAGGACCTTCAAACTTCACATGCTGATAGTACTTTATGATTACACAAACCCTACTGACTTTGGGGTCACCAGGTCAAATGTCAAGGTGCTGCAGGGGCATTTGTCACCATTAGTGACAGCTCTTGTTGTGTATAGCTAACAAGTCTGAAAAAAAGAGTTCCTAGCTCCTCCTGGTTTTCCTGGTATTTTATATTTTTAAATTCCTAGGTCTCTTGTTATTTTTGTTGTAACATTAAATTCCTGGTATTTTCTTGGGTTTTATCCTGGTCATAGGTCCTAAAAATCCCAGGATCCTAGCTTTTCTTGAATACCAGGATTTTCATACCAGGATAGAAAGAATTCCCAGGAAATCCTTTTACCTGGGAATAATTTCTGCACGGGTAAAAGTGATAATTGAATGACAGTATTAATGATTAAACGGAGTTCAGAGTCTTTTCAGTTGTTATTTTGAATTAGCTACTATAAAATGTGCTTCATAAACATTTCCTAGTTTGACCAAAAATGGCGCGAATTTTCCCAATAGCACGGGTATCAGTACCATTCCAAAAAACTGAACAAAAAAACTGGAGACTAGCACTGGTCTTTCCCATATATGATGTTTCAGTAAACTGTCTTTTGGTGAAAATAGCTGAAATTTTGTTGAAATCTAAAAGTAATCCAAAAGAACATAAGAAAACTAGAAAATGTGTTGCAGGCTATCGTTGATTAATCTGGTGGACATGATATATTATCCATCGATCTCGTTAAAAGACGTGAAAATTTCAAATGTAATAATAACTTAGTGCCTTGTTAAGTTTAATACAGTTAAAATGTAGCTGTAACTTGGATCAAAAACATAGTCTCACATTTGGTGCGCAATGTTCAAGACGACGTATTTTTAGCTCACATGTCACGAAGTGACAAAGTGAGCTTTTGTGATCGCGCAGCGTCCGTCGTCCGTCCGTAAACTTTTGCTTGTGACCACTCTAGAGGTCACATTTTTCATGGGATCTTTATGAAAGTTGGTCAGAATGTTCATCTTGATGATATCTAGGTCAGTTTCAAAACTGGGTTATGTGCGATCCAAAACTAGGTCAGTAGGTCTAAAAATAGAAAAATCTTGTGACCTCTCTAGAGGCCATAGTTTTCAATGGATCTTCATGAAAGTTTGTCAGAATATTTACCTTGATGATATTTAGATCAAGTTCGAAACTGTCATGTGCCATCAAAAACTAGGTCAGTAGGTCAAATAATGAAAAAACCTTGTGACCTCTCTAGAGGCCATATTTTTCATGGGATCTGTATGAAAGTTGGTCTGAATGTTCATCTCGATGATATCTAGGTCAAGTTCAAAACTGGGTCAGTAGGTCTCAAAATAGAAAAACCTTGTGACCTCTCTAGAGGCCATATTTTTGAATGGATCTTCATGAAGATTGGTCAGAATGTTCACCTTGATGATATCTAGGTCAAGTTTTAAACTGGGTAACGTGCGTTCAATAACTATGTCAGTAGGTCAAATAATAAAAAAACCTTGTGACCTCTCTAGAGGCCATATTTTTCATGGGATCTGTATGAAAGTTGGTCTGAATTTTTATCTTGATGATATCTAGGTCAAGTTCGAAACTGGATCAACTGGGGTCAAAAGCTAGGTCAGTAGATCTAAAAATAGTAAAATCTTTTGACCTCTATAGAGACTGTATTTTTCAGTGAATCTTCATGAAAATTGGTCTGAATGTTCACCTTGATGATATCTAGGTAAAGTTTGAAACTGGGTCACGTGCAGTCAAAAACTAGGTCAGTAGGTATAAAAATAGAAAAACCTTGTGACCTCTCTAGAGGCCATACTTTTCGCGAGATCTTCATGAAAATTGGTGAGAATGTTCATCTTGATGATATCTAGGTCAGTTTTAAAACTGGGTCACGTGCCTTCAAAAACTAGGTCATTAGGTCAGATAATAGAAAAACCTTGTGACCTCTCTAGAGGCCATATTTTTCAATGGGGCCATCCTTAAAAAATTGTTTGTTTGCGGTAACGCGACCCAGACTTTTTAGTATGAGTAGGTAGGTAGGTTTTTTTTTTTCTTTTTTTTTCTTTTTTTGTATGCTAATTGTGCAACACCTGCATTTTCTTTTTAACCCTCTGGTTTATACACCTTTTGGGTACTAACATTTCTCTGTAGAATGCTAACTTGATTGTAACATATCTGCAAGGGTGGTGGTTTTCACATAGTATGAATACTAATATTAATATCACCTTTTTAATAACAATAAAAACAACAGATAGCCTGACACCAGTCAGAAACAGAGCTTATTATCTCCATATGAAACTTAAAAATTTAAGATTATCAATATGTTAAACAAAAATAATTGGCCAGACCTTTTGAATGTCCTTGCACTGGTTGGGGTAATAAAAAAACATTACATTCCTTAGGATTCCTACTCCGATGGACAGCATTGAAGTACATAGCAAAATCTTTGATATTTTACCCTGTAGACCTGAGTCTGATTACCAGAACGGCACTCCTTCAAAGCCCATGTATCATGTAATTTTAAGACAATACTTGTTTTACATTGTTTACGCAGGGCTTAAGCTATGCTAATATTTTAGGGAGAAGTAATTTCTTCCTCATGCAGCTAAGATTATGGAGAAGTGGAGTGATTTTAGGGAAACGTGGAAAGAATTTTAATAGCGCCATGACATGCAAGTTGAAAATGGAACTAAATATACTTAATTTTTTTTTCTTATTATTTCCTGTCTTTGTTTAAGTCTATTGATTTAAAGTCAGTTTCTGATGGCAGGTGTCAGAAATGTGCATGAATTTCAGTTACATTATTTAAGTCACAGAAAGTTTCAGTAATAATAACTATGTTTCTAAAGTATGGGTTTTGAAAAATAGAAAAAAGTGGACCCATGGAAATTTAATTTCACTTAAATATGAAAATCTAGAAATGTAAACATTATGGATTTCTTTCGCTGGTTTTAGTCATTGCATTAAAAGGATGTTTAACTTTTATAAATAAATTTTCAGGTAAGAAAATTTTGTTTGTCTAATATTTTTGAAGTTTACTGTGCTCTTTCCAAGTGACTTGTGCAGTGTCACTGCTGTTTTATCCTCGGGGCAGATTAAAAAGATTATGCAACGACAAAAGATCGAAACTAAAATTATTATTTGTTTGCAAAATTGTTTGAGAAATTATGACAGAATGATATCCAAGAATTTATCTATTCCAGATGTTTTACATATGAGAAAAATAATTTTTTTACAAATCTAAAACTCGGTTAAATACGTCTACAGTATTGCACAGAGAACACTATGTACCACGATTTGTCCATGTGGAATTTTCTAAACAACTTTTTGCATGAATTTTTTGTACTTGTTTTCACTCGCACTTATCGAGAAAAACTCGTATTTGACCCGCACATAAAATGTCCCGTGGGTCGGCTTGACCCGAGGAAATTTTCTTTTATGCGTCTCGAGTTCGAAAGTACTGCCCCTTGTCAATCAAAATCCCGGTGAATTTCAATATTGTTTGCCGCCATAAGCGGAAGTATGGCAGTAGGCGGAGCTTGGTATATTAATTAGCTTCTGGCAGATGTAAATCATGCCACGCGCCGATTGACACGTGGGCTTCTCGCGGTTTGTATTTGGTACAATAATGTCCGTCATTGCCAAAGGTATTTATTGATCAATGTGTAAAAGTTAATTGATAAACAATGCATAGAAGAGCAGCCTATTATCGTGTTTGTGTCACTTGTTAATTAGCGGTGTGCAGAAAGCGTAACTTTCACATATTTTGTTTCTTATCGGTCATATCGATCATTCATGTAGTTAAACCTCAACGAACACTGTCTAGGAAAACTTTGCGATACAAATAGTTACCCAAAAGAAATAACGAAACAGGAAAGAATAAAAACATGGCACCGATAAAAAAAAAATTCCAAGTTTTGGGTTAAAATTTTTTTTGAGTTGCGGCAATTTTCGTGAGTCGGTCGCGTTACCGCAAGCAAACAATTTTTTAAGGATGGCCTGGATCTTCATGAAAATTGGTCAGAATTTTTATCTTGAAGATATCTAGGTCAAGTTCAAAACTGGGTCACATGAGCTGAAAAACTAGGTCACTATGTCAAATAATAGAAAAAACGACGTCATACTCAGTTCAAAACTGGGTCATGTGGGGGACAGGTGAGCGATTCAGGATCATCATGGTCCTCTTGTTGTGTAAGATTGCTGTTATGTAACCTGTATATTTTGTACATTTTTGTTTTGTACTTGCACTAAAAGGGGGTGGTCATATTGGCTAAATTTCTGGTCAAACCAACGTTTGGGGTATTATGTTAATCGATTTAATACAGTGTATTGTTTCCTAACGAAACAAAGGAATACAAGGGCTGTGTTCATAAACCATCTTTAAATATTTTACTTAAGTCACTATTTTCCCAAATATTCAAAACTTGTCCCTTTAATAATTTCAGTGAAATATTTCACAGGCATTAAAATGATTTGCACTCGCTGAAATCTAGAAAGTAAAAAAAAAATCAGGTATTTGTGATTATAGTTTCTCTCAATTGAAAGGAAACAAAGTTAGGAAAACAATTAATAAAAAAAAAGATGCTTAAAGAATCTAAGCCCAGCAATGAAGTGCATAAAACTATTTATTTTTGGAAATGCCTGCATGCTGAAAATCTTATTTCATTTTAGAACACTTTACTAGTCTAATATTGTTTTATTACTACATTAAAGTTTATAGAATATACAATGTTCTTCCTTTTCTCTTATAACCATGTTTGAAATAGTTTGCTGTAGAAGTGGTTATTTCAACCTTTATAAAGAATATATAAACAAGCCTCCTAGTGAAACCCGTATAACAGAGTACAACTGTACAGTCTTTCCCTTAACCTTCTTTGTGGCAATAGTGTCTAGTGATGAAACCTGTATCTGTCACTTTTGCACCACCACCAGTAACAATACAAATTGTTCTTTATCTAATTGTTAAATTGAACTCTAGTGTGACTTTTGGTAAGGATTTACTTGCTTAACGCAAATGCTCATTTTTGCTCTGTTTTACGGGTTTGCCACTATCAAGGGCAATCGTTCTTCAGTGCTTTCAGCGCTTTGATTTCTTTCACATCTGTAAGTTAGTTTACATTGATAATTGAAATGCTGTTAAGAGCTATTAGCTGGTATAAAATAACTAAAAAATAAGCGATTTACATGCCAACCTGTACTATTTCAGAGTATATTATGCGGGTGGGATATGATAATGCATATATATATTGATAGAGCTTGAAACGCTTGTGATAACATCCTTAACTTTTTGCTGGATATATTTTTTTGCCATTTCTCACCACAAACCATTTAAGCAGGGGATACTAATTAATCAAATTTGCCTGTTTAATTATCTGTCTATCAATTTTTCTTCTTGTTTTATTATCTCCATCTCTCAGGGAGCATCATTCGGTTTTATCGATTCCTTGTTTCAAACTGGTGGTCACTGTTGGCTCCTGGACCAGTACCAAAAAAGTTATCTTGAAAATAATTTGAAGGTTTATGCAGTTCTTTACAATGAGAATATAACATTTCTTTGGTGTCACTTTCTTTTGCAAATGGGTCATTATTCAGTCGACTCTCATGTTTAAATAATGTTTTCAGGAGCTGATGACTTTACTGTTGAAGTAAGTGAAACTTGCTACAATGATAATGATGCTGTTCAACTTGTTGTACAGTATACAGGAAGTGGAAGTCCAACTGCCCTGCGGTGGAAATTTAGTAAAATGACAGATGCTACAGCAACATTAGATATATCAATTACTTTTTGTCTTGCTTCCGCGGGTGCAGATCCAGCATTTCCAGAAGCCAGAATGAGCTATAGTTGTGATGCTGCTAATAAGCAGTATAATGTCACGATAAGCAGTTTTGATGAACTTACTGATGCAGGATTATGGGAAGCAGCTCTATCAGTGAGTGGTTCATATTCTGACTTCAAGAATGTCACTGTGACAAAATGCACACGTGAGTATTGTCCATTTATTTAACTTTGAATGTCTTTAAATGGTCATCCAACATATTTAGACTTTTAAGGTTGTAATATTGTAATCAAACCAGCTGTATATCTGTCTGTCAGTACAAGACATCACTACCTTTGCTTGTCCGGAGCATGCCTTAAAGAGTATGCAAGGGATTGACTTCAGACTTCGAATCTATGTAGATAACAAAGCACAATTTTTATGCTCCCTGAAGTCGAAGCATTGTAGTCACATATTTTGTCCGGCCGTCCCGCATTTCTTGTATGGGATTATATTTCTCAGTAACCACTTATTGGAAGTCAGCGAAACTTCATAGGAAGCACTATCAAGAGGAGATGCGCTTATTTTCTTCTTGTTCGGCCTGTTTGGAAAAAGGTACGTATCATGGGAACGTCACCCTGGCGCGGGCTGCGTCCACAGACTTTGTCTAGAGCATATCTTCTTCATGCATGGAGGGATTCTGATGAGACTTAACACTATTGTTCATCATCATGAGACAGAGTATCATGCGCAAGAACCAGGTCCCTAGGTCTGAGGTAAAGGTCACACTTAAGGTCAAAGGATATCACACTTAGAGGTCAAAGGATACAAGAATGAAAACTTTGTCAGGAGCGATTCTTCTTCATGCGTTGAGGGATTTTGATATAACTTTGCACAAATGTTCACCACTATGTGATTGAGTGTCATGCATAAGAACCAGATCCTTAGGTCTAAGGTCAAGGTCACACTCAGAGGTCAAAGGTCAGATGCAAGAATGACTGTCTGGAGCATTTCTTCTTCATGCATGGAGGGATTTGGTGTAACTTTGCACAATTGTATACCATCATGAGATGGAATGTCATGCGCATGTCCCTTCTTCAGAATTACTTCCCTTTGTTTTACTATGAATAGCTTACAGTCTAACCTGTCTTAAGCAGCCAGCCAAGGGAAGCAGACAATTTGGCCGCATAAACCAGGTTACCGCTGATCGGAGGTGCAGCCAGTAGGCAGTATATGTATTTTTCAGACTTCTGACCAGTCTATAGCCTTTAGGCCCATTTCTTTTTGGGTTTTCCATTATTATTTTACCAGGATACAATGACGTGCATTTGCCTTCACAATACGAATGGTCTTCTTAGCAATCTGAAACTCCGGCGTGTTTTTTTTTTACTACAAAAATTGTTACAGACAATTTTCCAACTTCAAAACAAGTTTGTTTACCATTTTCGCCATTTTGGTAAGGGAAGCTACTGTCAGAATAATTTGTATATTTAATATATTGATAACGTAACACATAAGCACAGATAGTGCTTGACTCCCTTTTCATGCTATCATTGCTATAATTATTGTTGAATTGTTGTTAATAATAGAATTTGGGTCATTTATGGTTGATTTGGGTTCATTATGTGGATAGCTGGGTCCCAGCTTCGCACATTATATCATATACAAAGGTTAAAGGGAACCAGATATTTGATAGAACAAGTACTCGTTGTAGAACGTTATGTTTAAATTTGGGGTATAAATAGGTAGATGAATGATAGAGAGCTCATTCGGTATCCAGCGGTTGAAGAAGACACTCGAGGATTCAACTAATAATTTATCCAGTACCTTGATAAGGAAGTTATTGCAACTACACTGTCAGGGCGGATAAATTATTAAAAGGAAAAAAAATAGAAGTTCGTAGACTAAAGAAGAGTAGCAGAATTTCGATAAGGTTTCGAGCTATAGGGCCAGCGCATAGGAGTTTTACCTTAAAGGTAATTGAATGCTATAGACCATAGCATATATAGGTTTGAGCATCGGGAAGCTGAGACAGAGACCCGGAGTTTGGTAATCTACTGAGATAGTAGGAGGGTTCCAGCTTATAGACGATTCAGCATTATTGGCGAAGTACAGCCAAGGCATCGGGGATATACCTATATGGTAGTTGAATGCTATATATGATAGCATATAGGCGCTGAGCATCCAGGAATCAGGGCATTCATATAGAGTTGAGAGGACAGAGGCCGAGCATCTATGCGATAGGACTCGTATGTTGTTGATTCAAAGACATTGTCTGACGGGAACTTCAACAAAAAGACCAGTCAAGTATAGAGTCTCCAGCCTATAGGAGTTTGAGCTAATCATTTTTAATTGAAAATTGTTAGTTTGAAAACATTTAGTGATTTGCCTGACCCCTGAAATTGTCTACCTCATAATTAAAATCATTTATGAATCATTGGTACACAAATCATTTAGGCAAGGTAGCCAGAGGAAAATTCTATATCTGAGATATTTGGTCTCACCAGCTCTACGTTTTAAACAAAGGACATTCTACATCGTTTGTCAGCTAGTCTAAGACATAGTCACCTTAGCGATTGGACCCAAACCATTGTTCAAGATACTAAAGGCGTAGGCACTTCCCTGGGTCATATAACCAGTATCCTGACAATTTGGGGGCTCGTCCGGGATCTATATCCAAGGAGGTACAGAGACTAGTGGTTTTAACGTTCTGTTGGTGTACCACAAAACAGCTGTGACTGAGGGTAGCCTGAGCTATATATATTTTAGTTCCAGCATTAGTTCAAACGTAAGATTTTAAGATGGACTACGATAGATGGGTGGCGATGGGAGAACGAATGGGCTTTTCAGGTACAGAGCTGAGCGATTATGTGGATAGAAAAGAAAAGGAGTACACTGAGCGTGAGGAGCGTATGCTGAGACGAGATGAGGAAAGACGGCGTTATGATGATGAACAGCGTAGGTTTGTGGCTCAAGAAGCCGAGAAGAAGCGACTGTTTGAGCTTGAGCAGGCCGAGAAGTTACGGCATTATGAGGAAGAACAGGCTGAGAAGAAAAGGTTATTTGAGTTGGAACGTTTGGAAAAAGAACGAGTTTTGAAGGAACCGGAGTTGGAAATGCTTAAAATAAAGGCTGATGCCGGAGCATTAGGAACTGATAAAGGTACTGAGCCCTTGAGCAGTAAAACATTGCGGCCAAGGCTACCGAAGTTTTAGGAAAGTAAAGATGATATGGATGCATACCTCGAACGATTTGAGCGGTTTGCAAAAAGCCAGGGATGGAAAGAAGAGACATGGGCTGTAAGCCTCAGCTCATTACTTACAGGAAAAGGCCTGGACGTATACACAAGCATGCCTCCAGACCAAGCTAATGACTATACGGCATTGAAGAAAGCCGTACTGAAGCGTTATCAGTTAACAGAAGAAGGTTTTAGATTGAAGTTCAGGGAATGCAAGCCAGAGCGTGGTGAAACTGTTTTCCAGTTTATGGCAAGGCTGGACAGGTATTTCAGTCGATGGACGGAGATGGCAGAAGTTGATGATACGTTTGAAATGCTGAAAGACCTTATGATCAGAGAACAGTTCATCCAAACGTGTTCCAAGGACCTTGCTTTATTCTTAAAAGAAAGAGTTGCGAAGTCGAGAGCTGAGATTACACAGTTGGCAGAACAATATATTGAAGCTCATGGTGGCTCTATCACATCTAACCGGTTGAATAGAATTAATTTGTCATGCAGCAAAGAGCCACAGCCTTCGACCGAGGTTCAGCCAGTGTCCCAGCCTACACAAAGAGAAAAGCCAGCTTTTAAGAAGCCAATATGTTCCATATGTAATAAGGAAGGTCATATAGCACGAGAATGCAGAGACCTATCCAAGAGGAAGGTAAGCGGTGCAGCTTTAGCTAGTAGGGGATCCTATGTGGAAAGACAGAGAGATAGGCACGGAACGCAAGAGTCTACGCCTAAAGACTGGAGAAAGGAAGGCCAAGCGCAGGAAGACAGACAGTCGGATGAAAGAAAAGTTGCAGCCTCAGTTGTAGCAATATCATTAGATGACGAACGGTTAAAAGACTGCATAGAAGATGGACGACTTATGTTAGCACATGGAAAATCCATTTCGGTTATAGCAAGCACCTGTACCATTGATTCAACAAACGGTGAAAGGAACTTGATATTAAAGAAAGGATATATTGGTGATAAAGAAGTTCAAGTTTTGAGAGATACAGGGTGTGAATTGGCGGCTGTCAGGAAAGATCATGTATCAGAGAATCAAATGTTGGATAAGACGTATCTTATGGTTGCGATTGATGGACGTTCAAGGACAGTTCCTGCAGCAAAGATACAGGTTGATACACCATATTTTACAGGTGAAATTGAGGCAATGGTTGTGCCGAATATGATATGCGATTTGATAATCGGTAATATAAATGGAGTTTCAGATAAGCCAGACATAAACTGGAAAACCCGAGATGAAAGACAGTCTTCATCCGGCGAAGATATTGCTGCAACTGGGAAGACGGAAACCCAGCACGCAATAAATGTGGATATTACAGAACCCTCTGGGGTTTGCGAAGTCAAAGAGCAAACGTTTAATGTTGAGCAAATGAAAATTGCTCAGAAAGATGATGAGACGTTACAGAAACTTTGGACTTATGCTAAGGATAAGGCAAAACTGAAAACAAAAAGAGGTTTCAGGTTTTATTATGAAGTGAGGGAAAACGTATTATATAGAATCTTTGAAGAGAAAAAGGGCAGAGTTGTTAAACAGATAGTAGTCCCAATACAGTTCAGGAGAAGTGTTATGACATTAGCTCATAAGTCAAAATTCAGGGGACACTTATCAGCTAAAGAGACAGTTGATGAAATACGCTCAAGTTTTCACTGGCCTGGTATAACAAATGAAGTAACAAGGTTTTGCCTGTCATGTGATGTATGCCAGAATGTAAAGACTGATCTGGCATCAAAGAGCAGTTACGGTAGACATGGTTTGCAAGAATATAAGCATCATGATAGAACAGAAAGAAACTGGAGACAATCTGATGACAGACCAGAGTCATACAATTTTGATGATCAAGGATTCAACCTGTATCATGAGAGGTCATCTATTAAGTACGCGAACAGAGGATCACGTTGGCATAACAGAAAGAATATATATGATAGAGATCATAACAGACGAGATGATAGGGGTTATAAAGACCATGGCCCAAATAAATCTAACCATAAGAAGTCATGGAGACAAAATGACATGAGAGATGATCTCGGTAAAGAGTTTATACGTAGGTCTGACGGGAGTTATCATGTAAAAGGAGGTTTTGGTGAAAACAATTATGTCAACAGAAAAGATGACAAGTATTCTCACAATCAGAGAAACAAATGAACGTCATTCATGAAGAATGATGACAGGAAATTAAAAGGTCAGGAGATTAACGTTGTATGATATTCTTGAGATCATTATACAATTGTTGAGTCTTTTAGAGATGTTTGATCTTTGATACTGATTTTATCAGTATATTAGTGAATGTATGTTAATAATAGCAGTGATACCTGATTTGTAAAAATCGAGAAATAGTAAAAAGAAAAGGAGATTTTGTTTTGTACACAAATTATTCCTTAAGTGTTTGAAAAACTAAAAGTATTTTCTTGAGAAGGGGGCTATTGTCAGAATAATTTGTATATTTAATATATTGATAACGTAACACATAAGCACAGATAGTGCTTGACTCCCTTTTCATGCTATCATTGCTATAATTATTGTTGAATTGTTGTTAATAATAGAATTTGGGTCATTTATGGTTGATTTGGGTTCATTATGTGGATAGCTGGGTCCCAGCTTCGCACATTATATCATATACAAAGGTTAAAGGGAACCAGATATTTGATAGAACAAGTACTCGTTGTAGAACGTTATGTTTAAATTTGGACCAATCAGAAACAAGTTCTAAATATAGCACGTCTGCTGGGGTATAAATAGGTAGATGAATGATAGAGAGCTCATTCGGTATCCAGCGGTTGAAGAAGACACATCGAGGATTCAACTAATAATTTATCCCAGTACCTTGATAAGGAAGTTATTGCAACTACACTGTCAGGGCGGATAAATTATTAAAAGGAAAAAAATAGAAGTTCGTAGACTAAAGAAGAGTAGCAGAATTTCGATAAGGTTTCGAGCTATAGGGCCAGCGCATAGGAGTTTTACCTTAAAGGTAATTGAATGCTATAGACCATAGCATATATAGGCTGAGCATCGGGAAGCTGAGACAGAGACCCGGAGTTTGGTAATCTACTGAGATAGTAGGAGGGTTCCAGCTTATAGACGATTCAGCATTATTGGCGAAGTACAGCCAAGGCATCGGGGATATACCTATATGGTAGTTGAATGCTATATATGATAGCATATAGGCGCTGAGCATCCAGGAATCAGGGCATTCATATAGAGTTGAGAGGACAGAGGCCGAGCATCTATGCGATAGGACTCGTATGTTGTTGATTCAAAGACATTGTCTGACGGGAACTTCAACAAAAAGACCAGTCAAGTATAGAGTCTCCAGCCTATAGGAGTTTGAGCTAATCATTTTTAATTGAAAATTGTTAGTTTGAAACATTTAGTGATTTGCCTGATCCCTGAAATTGTCTAGCTCATAATTAAAATCATTTATGAATCATTGGTACACGAATCATTTAGGCAAGGTAGCCAGAGGAAAATTCTATATCTGAGATATTTGGTCTCACCAGCTCTACGTTTTAAACAAAGGACATTCTACATCGTTTGTCAGCTAGTCTAAGACATAGTCACCTTAGCGATTGGACCCAAACCATTGTTCAAGATACTAAAGGCGTAGGCACTTCCCTGGGTCATATAACCAGTATCCTGACAGCTACACTCGGCGCTTAATATCTACGCTACATCTAAGGTTGCCGTTACGTTCCGTAAAAGATAGAGTGGTTTATATTTTTTTCAAACACAATTTCGTATAAATTTAATAGTATTTTGATGACAGAAGTATAAAAAAATCACAAATATTATGCTACAAATTAGTTATCGAGTATTATCTTTAACCGAGGTCAAACTGTGAACAACAAAATTGACACGAGGTGACACGCTAATTACCGATAATTACTGGCCATTTGATCATAACAAAAGGGGATTACACCTTTGGTTATCAGTTTTAATTGAGAAGCTCATGTCATTTTGTCGTTCTTGTGGTGAAGTCACGCTAAACTTAGCAACCACATGCTTCTCAAAATCAGGTATCTTCGGCGATTATTGCCTAAAAATAATTGGTTTTGGAAGAAAAATGGCCGCTGAAAGGGGTCAAATACGGCGGTCGGGGGGCAGTTTTGATGGCTGCTGGCTGCGGACGGCAGGTGGCTGCTGAATAAAGTGATAAAATAGAGGAAAATCCGTCAGGGGCGTCATAAAATGGCCGTTGAACGGAGGTGACCGCTGATAAGAGGTGACCGTTTGTACAGGTTAGACTGTATATTACAGTGTAACTTCCGAAAACCGAACGACCTCCGGACCAGCCTAAAAGTTCGGTTTTTGGAAGTTTCCGGAATTCAGAAGTTTGAAAGTTTGTAGGCAAAGTGGACGTGGTACACAAGAGTTATGTTTTCTTACACGTAGGATGAAGGAGTTTTTTATCCTTTTTAATTTTAAAATTTCATATTAATTAATTAAATAAATAATTAATTAATTATTTACAAACATTAAGGATAATAAATACATAAATAACAAGTATAAAAAGAAACAACAGAACTTTAATAATAGCATTTACGCAAACATTTTCCACTTACATTTTACCATCTTTGGAGTCCCGAGTTCGTCAACATTAGATTTTAATTAATGTTGATATTGCATAGTTTAATCGATGTAACTAATCATTTAAAACATCTATCTTTCTTTTGTTCAAACATTAAGAAAGTTTTTAACACATAAGATACTTAATTCATCACGTTTTCATAAATTGAATACAAATGAAAATAATCGCTAATTACTTCCTTACTTTTGCATCAAATGACCATTTTGATTATATAGCGTGTCAAATAAATGCGCACCGCTAATAAATAAACAAAAGAACATGTTGACAACGTTTCTGGATTATCAGGTGACATTTTTAATCCTGTAAATATTTTGCTGTTCGGTTTTCGGAAGTCAAATTTAGAGTTAAAATATAAACGGTGCTTCAAAAATCGTCCGGTTTTCAGAATTCGGAAGTTCCGGTTTTCAGAGGTTAAAAATATATAGAAATAAGAACAGAAAAAAACGGGACCTTGACTTTCGTGCGGATTTCAAAGGTTTCCGGTTTTCAGAAGGTCCGGTTTTCGGAAGTTACACTGTATAACTTTTTCGTTACTAGTCATAGGGAAAAATTGAGACCACTTTTCTTTAGTACAGCATTCATGTTACATACAATTTTGAGGTGTATTTTGACCTGTCTCTACCTGGTAAGTATTTTTGTGTGGACTTAGAATTTATTTTTTTTTTGTTTTTTTAGCTCAGCTAAACACAAGGTGCTCATGGTGAGTGATTGTGATTACACAGTGAGTGTTTCCGTCATCCATTGTGCGTGCCTTTGTCCGTCTGTCAAGTCGTCCATCGTCAACATTTGTGTTTAAATGACATCTTCTCCAAAACCAGTGAATGGATTTTGATGAAACTTGGCCATGATATTCCGTTGGTGGTCGTCTACCAAAGTTATTCAAACAGTTCGGCTTGGTTGCACATCGGGGATGCCAGAGTTAAAAATAGATAAAACTTCAAACGACATCCTTTCCTAAACCGATGGTCCGATTTTGAAATAATTTCACACAAAATTTTTATTGGTCCTTACGTCACCCTCTACCAAGATTGTTCAAATCGTACCGATTTATCAAAAACATGACCACTGGAGGGCGTGGCCAGTTTTCCCTGTATGTATAAAGTGGAAACTTTAAAAATCTTCTTGTATGAAACTGCTTTCCCGACTTTAGAATAATTTTACACAAATGGCCCTTGTGTGACCCTCTACCAAGTTTGTTCAAGATGTTTTGATTCATTAAAAAACATGGTGGACAGAGGATGTAGTCACGTTTCCTTATACATAGGGAAAAATGACCACGCCCTCTGGCCACCATGTTGGGAAATTTTGTGTAAAATTATTCTAAAATCGGGCTGGCAGTTTCACACAAGACTTTTAAAGTTTTCACTGTATACATATAGTAAAAAGTGACCACACCCTCTTGCTGCCATGTTTTTGTGTCCCTGACTCCCATGAGTGGTGGGGGCACATAGATTTGCTCTTGTCTGTGTGTCCCTCCGTGCGTGCATCCGTCCAAAGTTTGTGACACGCCTAGCTCAAAAAGTATTTGATATAGATTGATGAAACCTTGCATGAGTCTTTATCATGATATGAACTTCCGCAGGCTGCCAGGTATTTGAACACTAATTTTTCACTTTGCATGGCAACAGAGGTCTAAATTAAAACTAGTTTCTGTTTAAATTTCATTGTGGATGTATTTTTGACATTTTGGTAGGAAAAATGTGAAAGCAGGTTGTGTTTGGTGAAGTAAATCTCAGTTGTACTATGAGTAGTAATTTCAGGTCACAGCAGTGTGATTTTGATGTCAGTTTACAGTAAGCAAATGTGACCAGAGAAATCTCTCTTAGAAGATACATGACCCCTACTTTTCTCTTCATTTTATATCAGTTTTATCACAACTCATTAAAATGAGGTAAGGATTTGTTCTCTGAAATGGGTCTAGGTATGTTTGGAATCTCTTTAAAAAATGTCATTTTTATATAGAATATATAGGGAAAACTATTTAGATGGTTGTGACCTATAGTAAATCGCCACCATCTTGAAAATTTTCAATCAGCGTGTAAAAAGCCGGTAAACATAACAATTACAT
>NW_026461233.1:0-60971 GCF_021730395.1 Mercenaria mercenaria | reverse complement strand
CAGGAGGAGTACCGTTAGACATCTTTAAAAATACTGAGTTACGTGCAGTAAAAGTTCTCTATTTTGCCTTCATTCTTTAGATTACATATTGTGGAAGTAATGCAGGTAGGTTTTACTTCTGCCCCAAGGTTATTTTTGAATGAAGTGAGCAAATTTCAAAACAGACCCACAGGATTCGACCATAATTTTTCAATGTTGGAGTTAGAATTCTGTCTCATTAAATCTGTTTACTTAAGGCACCATAGAAAAAATGATACTTACAGTTTTATATTGTGTTTTATAATTGTTTAACAATAGTTTGATGTTTCTTTTATTAAAATTAATGCCGTAATGAATTCTCTGCAAACGTTTTAGATAGTGGCCATCACATTAAAATTTGTCTCTACCTGCTCAGCTTGAGGAAATACCATAAATTATACAAAATTAACAAAAAAACGGCACGGTTAATGTTGCTTAAAATTTGCAACATAGTGCGAAACATAGTCAACTTTAAGAATATACAAAGCAAATGCCATTTTTTAAACATTACCATTAGGGGTCCAATACCTTAAAATATCAACTTCCGGTGCGGAGTAAACAACAAAAATGTCTCTTTCTTAGAATGTAAAAAGTGAACAAACGCTCTAAACATTCTTTAAACCAACAAAAAATTATCCCCAAAACGTATACTGAATATTTTCTACTGGATTCGGTAGTGAGTGTGAAGCCAATGCAAGCCAAGGGAGAACAAAGAATCAAAAACTTGAATGCTGAATTCATAATTTTAACATGTCCAAAACATTACGGAATGATACTAATTTCACTTGGGTAATGATTACATTTTACTCAGACTTTATCATAGACTCTCTGTGTAAAATCTCAAACTTTAAACTAAAATAAAGGTATTAAATCCATATAAGATTTCAATGGAACTTTAAAATTTTGTTGTTTGTAGTATTATCTGGGGCATTTGCAGTGAAAAATCTTGATTTCTAAAATAGTGTAACTATATTTATTTCTAAAGTCACTATGTTCATTGTAAATATACTTCGTTATACCCAAGTGGAAACTGGTAGGTACTCTAAAATGCAGCTCTCTGATTGGTCAGTTAGGACCCTTGATGTATGGTGATGTCATGATAAAGTTATGAACTAAAATTGAACAGCAAACAAATCCATGGGTGTTACACCCAAGAAATATGTTATGAAACTGATTTCTGCTTTTTTTTTTCACATTTACAAATTTTCAGGAGTAAAATTACTCCTATTCAATTTCAGATTTTACTATTTTACTTGTTCACAAAAATTATGATGAGTAATTACTCATAGGCCAAAAAAGTTATCTGGAGCCCTGAAACTTGACCTAGATTTAATCAAGGCAATTATCCTGACATAATTTTATGAAAATCAATTGAAAAATACAGCCTCTATCGCAAACTCAAGGTTTTTTCTTTGATTTCACCTAGTAACCTAGTGTTTGACCCCAGATGACCCATATTAGAACTTGACCTAGATTTCATCAAGACAATCGTTCTGACCAAATTTCATGAAAATCAATTGAAAAATACAGCCTAGAAAGTTTTTCTTTTATTTGACCTAGTGACCTCCATTTTGACCCCAGATGACCCATATTCAAACTCGACCTAGATTTTATCAAGGCAATCATTCTGACCAAATTTCATGAAAATCAATTGAAAAATACAGCCTCTATCGCATACACAAGGTTTTTCTTTGATTTGACCTGGTGATCTACTTTTTGACCCCAGATGACCAATTTTCAAACTTGGCCTAGATTTCATCAAGGCCATCATTCCGACTAAATTTTATGAAGATCAATTGAAAAATACAGCCTCTATCACATACACAAGGTTTTTCTTTGATCTGACCTAGTGACCTAGTTTTTGACCCCAGATGACCCATTTTCGAACTTGGCCTAGATCTCATCAAGGTAATCATTCTGACAAAATTTCATGAAGATCAGTTGAAAAATACAGCATCTATCACATACACAAGGTTTTTCTTTGATTTGACCTAGTGACCTAGATTTTGACCCCAGATTACCCATTTTCAACTTGGCCTAGATTTTATCAAGGTAATCATTCTGACCAAAATTTATGAAGACCAACTGAAAAATACAGCCTCTATCACATACACAAGCCAAATGTTGACAGACAGACGCCGGACATCGAGCGATCACAAAAAATCACCCAAGCATTTAAAAACATTCTGACCAAGTTTTATGAAGATAGAATAAAAATGTGGCCCCTAGAGTGTAAACAACCTTATTCTTTGATTTGCCTGGTGACCTAGTTTTAAACCCACGTGACTCAGTTAAAAACTAATCTGAGATTTCACGCAAACAAACATTCTGACAAAGTTTCATGCACTTAAAATGAAAAATGCAGCCCCTATTGCATACACAAGGTTTTTCTTTTATTTTCACAGGTGACCTAGTTTCTGTCCCCTGATGACCCAAATTAACAAGAGGACCATGATGGTCCTGAATCGCTCACCTCTTCCCACATGACCCAGTTTTGAGTATTACGTCGTTTTTTTCTATTATTTGACATAGTGACCTAGTTTTTGAGCTCATGTGACCCAGTTTTGAACTAGACCTAGATATTATCAAGATAAAAATTCTGACCAATTTTCATGAAGATCCATTGAAAAATATGGTCTCTAGAGAGGTCACAAGGTTTTTCTATTATTTGACCTATTGACCTAGTTTTCGAAGGTACGTGACCCTGTTTTGAATTTTACCTAGATATCATCAAGGTAAACATTCTCACTAATTTTCATGAAGATCTCATGAAAAATATGGCCTCTAGAGAGGTCACAAGGTTTTTCTATTTTTATACCTACTGGCCTAGTTTTTGACCACACGTGACCCAGTTTCGAAACTGACCTAGATATCATCAAAGTGAACATTCAGATCAATTTTCATGAAGATCCATTGAAAAATATGGCCTCTAGAGAGGTCAAAAGATTTTTCTAAATTTAGACCTACTGATCTAGTTGGTGACCGCAGTTGACCCAGTTTCAAACTTGACCTAGATATCATCAAGATGAACATTCAGACCAATTTTCATACAGATTCATTCAAGGGTATGGCCTCTAGAGAGGTCACAAGGTTTTTCTATTTCAAGACCTACTGACCTAGTTTTTTAACGCAGCTGACCCAGTTTCAAACTTGATCTATATATCATCAAGATAAACATTCAGACCAACTTTCATACAGATCCCATGAAAAATATGGCCTCTAGAGAGGTCACAACGTTTTTTCATTATTTGACCTACTGACCTACTTTTTGACAGCACTTGACCCACTTTCGAATTTGACCTAGATATCATCAAGATGAACATTCTGACAAATTTTTATGGAGATCCATTCACAAGTATGGCCTCTAGAGAGGTCACAAGGTTTTTCTATTTTTAGACCCACTGACCTAGTTTTTGACCGCACATGACCCCTGTTTCGAACTTGGCCTAGATATCATCAAGATGAACATTCAGACCAACTTTCATACAGATCCCATAAAAATATGGCCTTTGGAGAGGTCACAAGGTTTTTTTATTATTTGACCTACTGACCTAGTTTTTGATGGCACGTGACCCACTTTCGAACTTGTTCTAGATATCATCAAGATGAACATTTAGACCAACTTTCATACAGATCCCATGAAAAATATGGCCTCTAGAGAGGTCACAAGGTTTTTCTTTTATTTGACCTACTTACCTAGTTTTTGAAGGCACGTGACCCACTTTCGAATTTGACCTAGGTATCATCAAGGTGAACATTCTGACCAATTTTCATGAAGATCTCATGAAATATATGGCCTCTAGAGAGGTCACAAGGTTTTTCTATTTTTAGACCTACTGACCTAGTTTTTGACCGCATGTGAACCAGTTTCGAACTTGGCCTAGATATCATCAAGATGAACATTCAGACCAACTTTCATACTGATCCCATGAAAAATATGGCCTTTAGAGAGGTCACAAGGTTTTTCTATTATCTGACCTACTGACCTAGTTTTTGAAGGCACTTGACCCAGTTTCGAACTTGACCTAGATATCATCAAGGTGAACGTTCTGACCAATTTTCATGAAGATCTTGTGAAATATATGGCCTCTAGAGAGGTCACAAGGTTTTTCTATTTTTAGACCTACTGACCTAGCTTTTGACCGCACGTGACCCAGTTTCGAACTTGACCTAGATATCATCAAGGTGAACATTCTGACCAATTTTCATGAAGATCTTTTGTAATATATGGCCTCTAGAGAGGTCACAAGGTTTTTCTATTTTTAGACCTACTGACCTAGTTTTTATCGGCACGTGACCCAGTTTCGAACTTGACCTAGATATCATCAAGGTAAACATTCTGACCAACTTTCATAAAGATCCCATGAAAAATGTGACCTCTAGAGTGGTCACAAGCAAAAGTTTACGGACGCATGCACAGACGACGGACGCCGCGCGATCACAAAAGCTCACCTTGTCACTTTGTGACAGGTGAGCTAAAAATTGGGCCAAAGATCATCAAGATAAACATTTTTACCAAATTTCATGAAGATACAATCATAAATGTGGCCTCTGAAGTGTTATCAAGCTTTTCCTTTGATTTGACTGGATGACCTAGGTTTTAACCCAACATGACCTAGATTCAAGCTTGACCTAGAGGTCATCAAGGCAAACATTGTGATCAAATATCGTGAAGATCCAGTGTAAAATCCAGTCCCTATTGCATACACAACGTTTTTCTTTAATTTGACCTTGCGATCTAGTTTTTGATCCAAGATTACCAATATTCAAACTTGACCTAGATTTCATCAAGGCAGCCATTCTGACTAAATTTTTTGAATATCCGGTGTAATATGTAGCCCCTATTGCGTACAAAAGGTTTTTCTTTGATTTCACCGGGTGACCTAGGTTTAGACCCCAGATGACCCATATTCGAACTTGACCTAGATTTCATCCAGACAAACATTCTGACCAATTTCATGAAGATCCAGTGTAAAGTGCAGTGCCTGTTGCATACACAAGGTGTTTTTTTTATTTGACTTAGTGACCTAGTTTTTCACCAAAGATTATCCATATTCCAACATGACCTAGACTTCATCAAGGCAACCATTCTGAATTAATTTCATGAAGATTCAGTGTAAAATGCAGTCCCTATTGCATACATAAGATGTTTTCTTTATTTGACCTAGTGACCTAGTTTTTGACCCAAAATGGCCTATATTCGAACTTCACTTAGATTAAATTCTGACCAAATTTCATGAAGATTAATTGAAAAATGCAGCCTCTATCCCATACAAAAGGTTTTTATTTGATTTGACCAGTGACCTAGTGTTTTACCCCAGATGACCAATATTAGTGCCTGACCTAGATTTCATCAAGGCAATCATTCTCACTAAATTTTATGAATATCCAGTATAAAATGCAGCCCCTATTGCGTACACAAGGTTTTTCTTTAATTTCACCTAGTGACCTAGCTTTTGACCCTAGATGACCCATATTTAGACTTGACCTAGACTTCATCCAGACAAACATTCTGATCAAATTTGCTGAAGATCCAGTGTAAAATGCAGTCCCTCTTGCATACACAAGCTTATTCTTTGATATGACCTAGTTACCTTGTTTTTGACCCCACATGACCCATATTTATTCTTGACCTAGATTTCATCAAGGCAATCATTCTGACCAAATTTCATGAAGATCAATGGAAAAATATAACTTCTATCGCACACATAAGGTTTTTCTTTGATTCGACCTAGTGACCTAGTTTTTGAACCCAGATGACCCATATTCAAACCTGACCTAGATTTCATCAAGGCAATCATTCTGACCAAATTTCATGAAGATCCGGTGTAAAATGCAGACCCTATTGCATACACGAGGTTTTTCTTTGATATGACCTAGTGCCCTAGTTTTTAAGCCCAGATGACCCATATTCGAACTTACCCCTAGATTTCATCAAGGCAATCATTCTGACCAAATTTCTTGAAGATCAATTGAACAAGAGGGCCAAGATGGCCCTAGGTCGCTCACCTAAAAAACACACCATAACAGTATAAACATGTTTGACCTAGTATTTCATGGAAACAAATATTCTGACCAATTTTCATTAAGATTGGACCAAAAATCTTGATTGTAAACAAGCCTTTCCTTTGATTTGACCTAGTGACCTAGTTTTTGGCCCCACATTCGAAATCATCCATGACCTTAAACATAAATATGAACATTTTGACCAAATTTCATGAAGATATGGTCATAAAAGTGGCCTCTAAAGTATTATCAAGCTTTTCCTTTCCTTTGACTGGATGACCTAGTTTTTGACCCAACCTGACCCAGATTCAAACCTGACCTAGAAGTCATCAATACAAAACATCGTGATCAAATTTCATGAAAATCCAGAGTAAACTGCTGTCCCTAATGCATACACAAGGCTTTTCTTTGATTTTACCTTGCAACCTAGTTTTTGACCACAGATGACCCATATTCAAACTTGACCTAGATTTCATCAAGGCAGCCATTCTGACTAAATTTTATGAATATCCAGCAGCCCCTATTGCGTACAAAAGGTTTTTCTTTGATTTTACCAGGTGACCTAGTTTTTGACCCAAGATGACCCATATTTGAACTTGACCTAGACTGCATCCAGACAAACATAAAGATAAAATTTCATGAAGATCGGGTGTAAAATGAAGTCCCTGTTGCTTACACAAGGTTTTTCTTTGATTTGACCTAGTGACCTAGTTTTTGTTTCAAGATGACCTACATTCGAACTTGACCTAGATTTGATCAAGGCAATCATTCTGACCAAATTTCATGAACCTCAACTGAAAAATACAATCTCTTTGACATACAAAACGTTTTTCTTTGATTTGTCCTAGCGACCTAGTTATTGACTCCAGATGACCTATATTCAAACTTGACTTAATTTCATCAAGGCTATCATTCTGATCAACTTTCATGAAGATGACTTGAAAAATACAGTCTCTATCGCATACACAATGTTTTTCTTTGATTTGACCTAGTGACCTACTTTTTGACCCCACCTGACCCAGATTTGAACTTGACCTAGAGGTCATCAAGACAAACATTCTCACTAATTCTTATGCGTTTCAAACTTAAACTGTGGTCTATAGAGAGTTAACAAGATTTCCCTTTGATCTGTCCTACTGACATGTTTTTAACCCACATGACCCAGTTCCAAATTTGACCTAGAGATCATCAAGGCAAACATTCTGACCAAGTTTCATAAAGATTGAGTCACAACTGTGGCCTCCAGAGTGTTCACAAGCTTTTCCTTTGATTTGACTGGGTGACCTAGTTTTTGACCCCACATGACCCAGATTCAAACTTGACCTCAAATCATGACAAACATTCTAACCAAGTTTCATAAAGATTGAGCCACAAATGTGGCTCTAGAGTGTTCACAACCTTTTCCTTTGATCTGGTCTACTGACCTAGTTTTTGACCCCATATGACTTAGTTTCAAACCTGACCTAGAGATCATCAAGACAAACATTCTGACCAAGTTTCATAAAGAATTGGTCAAAACTGTGGCCTCTAGAGTGTTCACAAGGCAAATGTTGACCAACGACGCACGCCGGACAATGACTGGTCACAGTACCTCACACTGAGCAGGTGAGCTAAAACACAAATAAATAAATAATAGGGATGGGAACGAAGTTTCGAAAATCGGTCGAATATTCGAATATGAAAACCAAATTCGAATATTCGTAAATTATTGTATTTTTTTCTTCAAAATAAGTATCATTGATTTTGGGCAACATGTGCATGCTAATTCTACACAAACCGAATATTCGAATATATTCGATATGGCAAACCGAATATTTGAATATTGATTTCAGTATTCGTTCCCATCCCTAATAATTAACAACTGAAGTTTGTTACAGTAGTAACTGGCAAGAAGTCAATAGGGGACAGGAGTGAAAGTAAAACAAGAGCTCGTCGAACATGAAATGGCCCCCTTGATGCATTCATTAATTGCACAAGGTACATAAATTATACAGGTTGGGGAAGGTATTAAATTCAGCAAATTTAGCTATTTATAGCTAATATAGCTACATATGGCTCAAAAGTGAACAAAAGAACTGCACGTTTCCATTAATTGCTCTTAATCTGTAAATAGGTGCATATTAGTTACTTGCATATTAACTGAAGTTGGCATTTGTAACATTTTAGAGAAATAAAATAAATTATTTACCGATGCGTTTTTTCAGAAATAATTTCAATTTATCCTTGCATCACACAAAGTAAATTATCTGATAAGTACACAAAACAAACATTATTTTTCGCAATTTTGCTAATTTTCAGCTCTTCTTTCTTAAGCACTCTTAACATATCTATGAAAATATGTTCAGAAAGTTGTGATTTGTGAAAGATCTGTGATATCACACAACATGTTTTATAGCTGGCATGTATAATGTGTAACCAATCCAAGGGAGGTGAAAAGAATTGAATGAAGATTTAAACTTGCACATTTTTAATGGAAATTCCATGCAATAATACAGTTAACATGATTTCCTCCTACCAGCTTAATGTTATATATAAACACTGCATGGTCATCACATTGTTGTTAGGCTAAGACAAGTTGTTTTTGGGGCGGTGCGTAAGCTCCGCCTCCAATGGAATTAAGACGGGAAAATGAAAGCCCGTCACTTCTTAGTGCAAAACGGCAAAGCGCATCCACTTTCTACATCCTTTCATAAAGAAGAGCTCCTAAAACAAAGCGGATGAATATGACCTATATTGCGGCTATTTTAGACTTGTCTGGTTCCCGTCGTATCTATGTATTTTAGTACGACAGTGAAGGAGGGGAAGGTAAACCAGACTATTTTTACACTCTGACATCATGAGGGAAAACCCCACTTGGTTTTAATCTGAATTGTCTAAAAATATATACAAGTCAGTGACTTGTAGCCTGGCGGACTACTTTCTTAATTCTTTTCTTAAAACGACGCCATCTTGTTCTTTCGAATAACAGCAAAAAAAACCCCAAAAACAACATATCTACGCGATTATTACTATAAACTGGACTTTTATTACGTTCGTGAGTCCATGGTACAAATGTGTAGTGTATGCATACCGTATTTGCAATTACTACATAAAAGTTTTTATGATAGAAACGCTTGAGGAAACGGAAAGTGACTCATGTTAGCATTTGTTCAGGATTTTAGCTTTCTGCAATTCAATCTAGGAAGGTATTGCATCTGGAATGGAGTGTTATTGAATAAAATCATCGAGGATACGGGTTGCCTATTTGTTCTGTCAAGCGGCGTTATGGCGTACGTATAAGTCACGTCATTTGTTTGCTTGGTGAAGATAGGTAATTCGGTAAACAACTGAACTTCGGACAAAATTTTGCATGGCAGCAAATTAAAATTATTCAAGAATGTTAAGCAGAACAGAGAGGTCGTGCAAAAAGCTAAACAAGGTTAGCGTTTGTTTATCAGCTCATATTTTTAGGGCTATTGGTACTTTGCGAAACGGAACGAAACGAAACGAAACGGAACGAGGGGCACCATATGGGGGGAAATAAAAAATCAAATTTAAATTTTAAAAATCAAAATATTATAGTAAATTACATGAACCCTGTATAAACATCAGTTGTTGAATGATGTATAATGTCCGATGAAACTAATGATATGCAAAACATCAAATATGAAACATGTTTTGTCTTGTTTCGTTCCGTTACGCAAAGTACCATTACCCACACAGGTATTGGTATTTTGCGAAACGGAACGAAACAAACATTAAAAGGGGTTAGATATATCAGTGAAAAGGAATAAAACCCTATGTTTTCTTTGATATACATTCATAGTAGTTAAAAGCATAACACTTAATGATTATAAATGCATACATCTGTTAACAAGCGCAATAGTATTTAAACTAGAGCCACCCTATATGATGTCTCGGATATATATAAAGTCTTGTAAACATAAACTGTCGAATGATGTATAATGTCCGATGAAACACATAAAGAAATGAAATAAATTTTGTCTTGTTTCGTTCCGTTTCGCAAAGTACCAATACCCACACAGGTATTGGTACTTTGCGAAACGGAACGAAACGAGAAAATTTTAATTTATTTACATGAAATATTTCAGGAATTCATGTCTAATAATCGTTTATGTTTGCGTGTACAATAATGGTCAAGCCTGGATCTGCAAGTCATTATTTTCAAGTAATTGGCGACTGCTTAACAAAGCCATATCCGCAAATCCCTGGTACCATGCAACCAACTATAACTATGTACATAACCTATGTACCTTCATAGATACATGTACCATTAAAAGATACATTGACATGCAATAGAGTCGGACATATGAAATACTCACTTATGGTTGTATGCATGTATAATTGCCGAGCCTGGATCTGCAAGTCGCCTTTTTATGCTTAGAGATAATAGGACAGTTTGTATGTTTGTAAAGGAAATACTTTTTGCATATTTCCTTGCACGTAACTGCGTGTTATAAAATCTGATTCTCTTTCAAACTTTTTTTTGATTTGTAGTTGTCAGCATCTTTAATTACATAATACATATATATAACCAAATTAGCCTTTCCTCTCTCGTTTCGTTCCGTTTCGCAAAGTACCAATACCCACACAGGTATTGGTACTTTGCGAAACGGAACGAAACAAGAAAAGTTTAATTTGTTTACATGAAATATCTCAGGAATTCATATCTAATACTAGTAATCGTTTATGTTTACATGTACAATAATGGTCCAGCCTGGATCTGCAAGTCATTATTTTTCAAGTAATTGGCGACAGCTTAACAAAGCCATATCCGCAAATCACTGGTACCATGCAACGCACTATAACTATGTACATACCTACGTACCTTCATAGTTACATGTACCATTAAAAGATACCTTGACATGCAATAGAGCTGGACATATCAAATACTCACTTATGGTTGTTTGAATGTATAATTGCCAAGCCTGGATCTGCAAGTCGCCTTTTTATGTTTAGAGATGATAGGAGAATTTGTATGTTTGTGAAGGGAATACGTTTTACATATAACTGCGTGTTATAAAATCTGATTCTCCTTCTAACTATTTTTTTTTTAATTTGTAGTCGTCAGCATCTTTAATTACATAATACATATATATAACCAAATTAGCCTTTCCTCAATCGTTTCGTTCCGTTTCGCAAAGTACCAATACCCACACAGGTATTGGTACTTTGCGAAACGGAACGAAACGAGAGAAATTTATTTACAAGAAATATTTCAGGAATATTGGATAATTTATTTACAGTTGTATGTTTGTATAACTGTCGAACTTGGATCTGCAAGTTATTTTTTATGTGTGAATATTACAGGAGAATTTTCATGTTCCTGAAAGGAATACTTTTCGTATATTTCCTTGCATGTAACAGCGTGTAATGAAATTTGATTCTCCTTCTAACTATTTATTTTTTAATTCTTAGTTGTCAGCATCTTGAATATAATCGTATCTAACCAAATTAGCTTTCTATCTCGTTTCGTTCCGTTTCGCAAAGTACCAATACCCACACAGGTATTGGTACTTTGCGAAACGGAACGAAACAAGACATTTTTATTTATTTACATGAAATATTTCAGCAATATCGGATAATCATTTACGTGTGTAAGTTTGTATAACTGTCGAGCTTGGATCTGCAAGTTATCTGCAAGTTATCTTTTTATGTGTGGAAATTACAGACTTGTATGTTCGTGAAGGGAATACTTTTCGTATATTTCCTTGCATCATCTTTTTATGTGTGAAGATTACAGGAGAATTTGTATGTTGGTGAAGGGAATATTTTTCGCATATTCCTTGCATCTACTGCGTGTAATGAAATTTGATTCTCCTTCTAACTATTTATTTTAATTCTTAGTTGTCAGCATCTTGAATTACATAATCGTATCTAACCAAATTAGCTTTTTCTATCTCGTTTCGTTCCGTTTCGCAAAGTACCAATACCCACACGGGTATTGGTACTTTGCGAAACGGAACGAAACGAGAAATTTTTAATTTGTTTACATGAGATATTTAGGAATATCGGATAATCATTTATGTGTATATTAAGTTTATAGTGTAACCGTCGAGCTTGGATCTGCAAGTTATCATTTTACACACTGTGAAGATTACAGGAGGATTTGTATGTTCGTTCGCACATTTCCTTGCATCCTTGCATGTAATAAAATTTGATGCTCCTTCAAATTTTTACTTGTCAGAGTCTTGAATTAAATGATGCATATATAACCAAATAAGCTTTTTCTATCTCGTTTCGTTCCGTTTCGCAAAGTACCAATACCCACACAGGTATTGGTACTTTGCGAAACGGAACGAAACGAGAAAATTTTAATATATTTACATGAACTATTTCAGGAATACACATCTAATAATCGTTTATGCTTGCATGTACAATAATGGCCGAGTCTAGATCTGCAAGTCATTGTTTTTCAAGTAATTGGCGACAGCTTAACAAAACCATACCCGGAAATTACTTGTACTATACAGCACACTATAACTATGTACATATCTATGTATCTTCATAGATACATGTAGGCCTATCCTCATAAGATACCTCGACCTGCAATAGACCCGCACATATCAAATAATCATTTATAGTTGTATGTATGTATAATTGCCGAGCCTGAATCTGCAAGTCTCCTTTATATGTTTAGAGATGATAGGAGAAGTTGTATGTTTGTGAAGGGAATACTTTTTGCATATTTCCTTGCATATAACTGCGTGTTATAAAATTTGATTCTCCTTCTAACTATATTTTAATTTTTGTATAATATATATATATAGTTGTCAGCATCTCTAATAACACATATACATATATATAACCAAATTGGCTTTCCTCTCTCGTTTCGTTCCGTTTCGCAAAAGTACCAATACCCACACAGGTATTGGTACTTTGCGAAACGGAACGAAACGAGAGAATTTTAATTTATTTACATGAAATATTCAGGAATTCATATCGTGTTTGTCAGTATAGTAAACCGTTTAAAGCTGTCAAAAGATACGATCGCAAGATGGATCAGATACTAGATGTGCGGGAATTGACACTATTCTTTAAATCTCACTGCATGAGATCTGCAGATCTCATGCTTCACGAATAAATGTTCCCATAGGTACTATAACGAGAACAGCAGGATGGTCAAAATAATTACATTTGGGAAAGTATTATAAAAAGCCTATCACAAAATGATATGTCTTTACAGACGCTGTACCGAATAAAGAATTTCTTATATTATTAAGTCCGTAATATTAAATGAAATGAGGCCATAAGGCTAATGTGTCATATTTTAAAGGTTCAAGCAATTTAATTTATGTCTGTGAACAGCGAATTTTAAGATCTGTTTCATATTATAAGCAGTTACCGTCATAGTAATACTTCATGAAATATACTCATGTAGTAATCATAGTCAACACTTTGTATTTAGAAATAAAAGTAGTTTAGTCACAGCATTATTGTATTATATTTTTTAGCTGGATGTCCTCTAAAAGTCTCACATGTGGCGCTATGGGATTAAGTGGGAACAAATGAAATTGATAAATTATATGATGCTTGATGAAGTATGATTTCAATTTCATGAAATCACACTTAAGCACATAGGTGTCACATACCCACCTATCCCAAACCCCGTATTAAATAAGCAACATGCTAGAATTCGACTACAAACATTTTGTGACATCCAGCAATATGCGTTGAAGCCTGAGCCTTTATCACTACCTAGCCATCTCACATGTGACACCTATGTGCTTAAGTGTGATTTCATGAAATTGAAATTATCCTTCAGCAAACATCGTATAAGATACCTCTACAAACAATAGGGCCGGACATATCGAATAATCATTTATGGTATTATGTATGTATAATTGACGAGACTTGATCAGCAAGTCGCTTTTTCATGTTTTGAGATTATAGGAGAATTTGGGAATATTTTTTTTGCATATTTCCTTGCATGTAACTGCGTGAAATAAAATTTAATTATTTTAATTAACGGAACGAAACGAGAGAAAAAATGATAACTACGGAATGAGAAATTTTAATATATTTTCATGATATATTTCAGGAATTCATATCTAATAATCGTTTATGCTTGCATGTACAAGAATGGTCGAGCTTTTCAACACCGTACAGGATATTACTGGTACCCCAAAACACACTATAACTGCACAAACCTACGTACCTTCATAGATACATGTACCTTTATAAAGATACTTCGACATGCAATAGAGTCGGACATATCGCTAATCATTTATGGTTGTATGTATGTATAATTGCCGAGCCTGTATCTGCACGTCGCTATTTTAGCTCGACTATTCAAAGAATAGTAGAGCTATTGGACTCGCCCGTGCGTCGGCGTCCGTTCCGATTTGGTTAAGTTCTTTTTTTTGTATGTAAGCTGGTATCTCAGTAGCCACTTGTGGGAATGGATTTAAACTTCACACACTTATTCACTGTGATAAAATGACTTACACTGCACAGGTTCCATAACTCTAATTTTGCTTTTTTACAAACTATGCCCCTTTTTCGACTTAGAAATTTTTGGTTAAGGTTTGGTATGTAAACTGGTATCTCAGTACCCACTAACGGGAATGGATTGAAACTTCACACACTTATTCACTGTCATCATCTGACATGCAATAAGCAGGTCCCATAACTCTACTTTGCATTTTTTTTTAAATTATGCCCCTTTTTCACATAGCAGTTTTTGGTTAAGTTTTTGTATGTAATCTGGTATCTCAGTATCCACTAATGGGAATGGATTGAAACTTTACACACTTATTCACTACCTGTCATGATCTGACATGCACTGTGCAGATCCCATAACTCTACTTTGCATCTTTTTAAATTATGCCCCTTTTTCGACTTAGCAGTTTTTGCTTAGATTCTTATAATGAAGCTGGTATCTCAGTACCCACTAATGGGAATGGATTGAAACTTCACACACATTTCCACTGTCATGAGATGATAAGCACTGTGCAGGTTTCATAACTGTGTTTCCCATTTTTACAATATTATGCCCCTTTTTTGACTTTTGTATTCATTCAGTTGGTAAGGCTGTTGAATAGTCGAGCGTTGATGTCCTCCGACAGCTCTTGTTATGTTTTGAAATTATAGGAGAATTTGTATGTTTGTGAAGTAATGAAGTAGATAAAGACCAAACACGCTGTCAGTTTCAAAATTTACTATAGTTTCAACGTTTCAGCCACATGCCTTCTTCAAGGAATAATGATAATAATGTTTGTGAAGGGAATACTTTTTGCATATTTCCTTGCATGTAAGTTCTGCGTGTAATAAAATTTGATTCTCCTATTTTGTTTTAATTTGTAGTTGTCAACATCTTTAATTACATTATACATTTATGTTTAACCAATTAACATTTTATCTCTGGTTTCGTTCCGTTTCGCAAAGTACCAATACCCACACAGGTATTGGTAATTTGCGAAACGGAACGAAACCAGAGAGTTTTCATTAATTTACATGAACTATTTTAGGAATATCGGATAATTATTTATACAGTGTGTATTTTTGTACACATGTATAACTGTCTAGCTTGGAGTTATCTTTTATGTGTGATGATTACACAGGAGAAATTGTATGTTCGTGGTGAATACTTTTCGTATTTTTCAATGCATCTTTGCACGTAACTGTGTGTAATGCAATTTGATTCTCCTCACTGTTTAATGTTTAGTTGTCAGCATCTTGAATTACATAATACATATAAAACCAAATTAGCTTTTTCTCTCTCGTTTCGTCCCGTTTCGTATAGTCTGGCTACCGAGTAGATAATCTTTTTTTTTAGAAAAAATAATTCTTTTATATATTTTGACTTTAAAAGTCTTGGCTCTGATTATCTACAGCATCTTGAATTACATATTACGTGTAAATAACAAAATTAGCCTTTCCTCTCTCGTTTCGTTCCGTTTCGCAAAGTACCAATACCCACACAGGTATTGGTACTTTGCAAAACGGAACGAAACGAAGGAATTTTAATTTATTTACAATGTACATGAAATATTTCAGGAATATCGGATAATAATTTATGTCTGTATGTTTGTATAACTGTCAAGCTTAGACCTTATGTGTGAAGATTACCGTAGAATTACCGTAGAATTTGTATGTTCATGAAGTAATGCAGTGGATAAACAAGTGCTGTCACAATTGAGGACAAATGCCCTCGAAGCAGGCATATCATTTTGTGACCTTGACCATGACCTAATAGACCTGGGTCATAATCGTGACACACCTCAATATGGTTAACATTTGTGTCAAATTATTTTCGAATTCCTTTATGAATGGCAGAGTTATGGACCAGAGAAGATGCTCAGATATTGGTACTTTCCGGTTATTGATCGGAAACTGTTTTCCATGTTCAGATCCCTGTGACCTTGACCTTAGGTCAAATGATCACAAAAACTTGATATCAAGATTTTTTGGGTGTGTGTGTTTTCTTATAACATATTGATTGTATATATAGTACAATATTGTTTATACATCATTGACAGATATCAGTTCATTATTCTATACTGCAGTAGAAAAAATTAGATGCCTTCCAGTAGGGACTGTACTGCATGACAATACACTTGTCTTGCTAAGCATTAGACTAAGGAAAGTATAAACAAATCTAAAAAACAGTTTTATGAAATCAAAGCAATTACATTCATTGTATACCTTATAAACATATGGATTTTTTGAGGTCCAAACGTGGAGGCTATTTGATCGTTCTTAGTACGTGGGAAATGAAAATGGATGTACCATTAAACTTTATACCATGCGCTCAATATATTTTATCTATAAATCCTTTTGTTTAGACTTTTACAACTATAATATTCCTGTAATTTTTTGCTGCCTTATGATACATTTATGATGTTAAGATTACTTTTAAAAACAGTGCTGAGCTCATAAAGAATAAAACAAAATCAAAAACAAATATGTATCATTGTTGGAATCTTTTTATAAGTGAAAAAATTATAAATCATGTATCTGTTCAGTCTTATTTCTACAGATAGGAAAGCCATGCCGTGGTTTCTTAGACCATAATGAGGTGAAGCATTAATTGCCACCGATCATATCTGAAATACTTCATGTAAGTAAATTAAAATTTTCTCGTTTCGTTCCGTTTCGCAAAGTACCAATACCCACACAGGTATTGGTACTTTGCGAAACGAAACGAAACGAGAAAGGAAAGGCTAAGTGTGTTATATACATGTATTATGTAATAATTGATGCTGACAACTACCAATAAAAAGATAAAAGGAGAATCATATTTTATTACACGCAGTTACATGCAAGAAAATATGCAAAAAGTATTCCCTTCACAAACATACAAATTCGCGTATAATCTCAAAACATAAAAAGGCGACTTGACCGTTCCAAGGCGGTGCCCCACTGTGTTCCTGTTTTTGTTTGTTTTGTCCTTGCATGTTTGTTTTGTTGTTGTTGTTGTGTGTGGAGGGTGTGTTGATCGTGTGTGTTGATCGTGTATGCCTTTGGGGAGTAGGCTCCGTTTTTGGAACGTAGCTTTCGATGTTGGATATTCTTCCTTGTTTTTTGGCCCGGAACCGGAAATTATTCAAACATAAATGATTATTTGGTAAGTTCAGCTATATTGCATGTCCAGGCATTTTAAGAAGGTTCATATGTAGGTATGTACATAGTTACAGTGTGATATAGTAATTTCCGATTAAGGTTTTGTTGTCTCCAATTAATTGAATAACAACGACTTATAAATCCAGGCTCAACCATTATTGTACATGCAAGCAATAAACGATAAATAGATATGAATTCCTGAAATATTTCATGTAAATATATTAAAAATTTCTCGTTCCGTTTCGTTTCGCAAAGTACCAATACCTGTGTGGGTATTGGTATTTTGCGAAACGGAACGAAACGAGATCGGAAAAGCTAATTTGGTTTTATATGTATTATGTAATTTAAGATGCGGACAAGTAAGAATTAAAAAAATAAATAAAAGGAGAAGCAAATTTCATTACAAGCAGTAACATGCAAGGAAATGTGCAAAGGTATTCCCTTCACGAACAAACAAATTCTGTAATTTCACAGTAAAAGGATAATTTGCAGATCAAGGCTCGACAGTTAAACATACATACACACATAAATGATTATCCGAAAGTTCTGAAATATTCGTTTCGTTCCGTTTCACAAAGTACCAATACCTGTGTGGGTATTGGTACTTTGCGAAACGGAACGAAACGAGAGAGGAAAGGCTAAGTTTGTTATAGACATGTATAATTTATGTAACGAAAGATGCTTACAACTACTGTAAAAACTGAAAAGATAAAAGGAGAAACAAATTTTATTACACGCAGTTACATGCAAAAAAGTATTTCCTTCACAAACATACAAATTCTCGTATATCAAATCTAAAAACATAAAAAGGCGACTTGCAGATCCAGGCTCGGCAATTATACATACATACAAATATGAATAATTATTCGGTATGTCCGGCTATATTGCATGTCCATGTATTTTATGAAGGTATATGTTTAGGTATGTACATAGTTACAGTGTGTTGCATGAAACCAGTAATTTCAGATTATAGCTTTGTTAAGTCGTCGCCAATTATTTGAAAAACAACGACCTACAAATCCAGGCTCAACCATTATTGTACATGCAAGCAATAAACGATAAATAGATATGAATTCCTGAAATATTCCATGTAAATATATCAAAAATTTCTCGTTCCGTTTCGTTTCGCAAAGTACCAATACCTGTGTGGGTATTGGTATTTTGCGAAACGGAACGAAACGAGATCGGAAAAGCTAATTTGGTTATATATGCATTATGTAATTCAAGATGCTGACAGTTAAGAATTAAAAAATAAATAGAAGGAGAACCAAATTTCATTAAAAGCAGTTACATGCAAGGAAATGTGCAAAAGGTATTCCCTTCACGAACGAATTCTGTAATTTTCACAAGTAAAAGGATAATTGCAGATCAAGGCTTGAAAGTTAAACATACATACACACATAAATGATTATCTGATATTTCTAGTCAGTTTCACTGATCTGTCTTATCGAATAGCAGTCGTTAATATGTAGTATCTAACGCGTGGAAGAGTCTACCGATATTTCTGAAATACTTCATGTAAATGAATTAAAAACTTCTCGTTTCGTTCCGTTTCGCAAAGTACCAATACCTGTGTGGGAATTGGTACTTTGCGAAACGGAACGAAACGAGAGAGGAAAGGCTAAGTTTGTTATAGACATGTATAATCTACGTAATTAAAGATGCTGACAACTATTTTAACAAATAAAAAGATAAAAAGAAAATCCAATTTTATTACACGCAGTTACATGCAAGACAATATGCAAAAAATATTTCCTTCACAAACAAAAATTCTCGTATAATTTAAAAACATAAAAAGGCGACTTGCAGATCCAGACTCGGCAATTATACATACATACAAATATGAATAATTATTCGGTATGTCCGGCTATATTGCATGTCCATGTATTTTATGAAGGTATATGTGTAGGTATGTACATAGTTACAGTGTGTTGCATGAAACCAGTAATTTCAGATTATAGCTTTGTTAAGTCGTCGCCAATTATTTGAAAAACAACGACCTACAAATCCAGGCTCAACCATTATTGTACATGCAAGCAATAAACGATAAATAGATATGAATTCCTGAAATATTCCATGTAAATATATCAAAAATTTCTCGTTCCGTTTCGTTTCGCAAAGTACCAATACCTGTGTGGGTATTGGTATTTTGCGAAACGGAACGAAACGAGATCGGAAAAGTTAATTTGGTTATATATGCATTATGTAAATCAAGATGCTGACAAGTAAGAATTGAAAAAATAAATAGGAGAACCAAATTTCATTACAATCAGTTACATGCATGGATCGAATATGCAAAAGGTATTCCCTTCACAAACAAACAAGTCCTGTAATTTTTCACAAGTAAATGGCTAATTTGCAAATCAAGGCTGGACAGTTCAACATACATTCACACATAAATGATTATCCTTGGAAGAGTCTACCGATATTTCTGAAATACTTTATGTGAATGAATTTAATTTTTTCTCGTTTCGTTTCGTTTCGCAAAGTAAACCCAAAACCTGTGTGGGTATTGGTACTTTGCGAAACGGAACGAAACGAGAGAGGAAAGGCTAAGTTTGTTATAGACATGTATAATTTATGTAATTAAAGATGCTAACAACTACTGTAACAAATATAAAGATAAAGTTTGTTATAACTTGTATAATTTATTTTATAAAGATGTTGACAACTACAACTAAAAGATAAAAGGAGAATCAAAATTTATTACACGCAGTTACATGCAAGACAATATGCAAAAAGTATTTCCTTCACAAACATACAAATACTCGTACAATCTCAATACATAAAAAGGCGACTTGCAGATCCAGACTCGGCAATTATATAAACATACAAACATAAATGATTATTCGGTATGTCCAGCTATACTGCATGCCTATGTACTTCACGAAAGTTCATATATATATGTGTATGCAGGTATGTACATAGTTACAGTGTGATGCAGTAATTTCCGATTATTGCTTTGTTAAGTTGTCGCTAATGGGAACCAAATTTCATTACAAGCAGTTACTTGCAAGACAATATGCAAAAAATATTCCCTTCTCGAACATACAAATTCTCCTGTAATCTTCATACATAAAAGGATAACTTGCAGATCCAGGATCGACATTTATACATACATACACAAATAAACGATTATTAGATATGAATTCCTGAAATATTTCATGCAAGTAGATTAAACTTTCTCGTTTCGTTCCGTTTCGCAAAGTACCAATACCTGTGTGGGTAATGGTATTTTGCGTAACGGAACGAAACAAGACAAAACCTGTTTAATACTTTATGTTTTTTTGCATATCAGGAGTTTCATTTGATATTATACATCATTCCAAAACTGATGTTTATACAAGGTTCATGTAATTAAATATTATATATTGATTTTTATTATTTAAATTTGATTTTTTAATTCCCCCCATATAGTGCCCCTCGTTCCGTTTCGTTTCGTTCCGTTTCGTTTCGCAAAGTACCAATAGCCTATTTTTAGTCCTATCAATAAGACCTGACATAACATATTTTAACATTTTGACGGATGTCTATCGGTTATGTCAGGTCTTATCGGATTGCCATTTATAACATGTAGTCAGAAGTGAACACACATCATGTTGCCTTTATTCTTCAAATTACGATCAACATAACCCAATCCAAAGTGAAAGAACACTACTTACACCGAAAATAATCTTTTTTTCAACTGCATATGTGAATAAGGATCGAAGGCTAAACTAGTACTGTTTAAATCTGCGTACATCGTATATTTTACGTTTGAGAAAATGCTACATTCTACATATTAGGGCCCTTTTAGACGTTACAATGCAGATTAAAAATGAAATATAAAATAATGGATGTCGAAGGTAAAATGAGCATGTACACATCTAAAAAGATTTGGACACTTTTATTTTATAATATTTTTGATTTATTTCAAAGGCTGTATTCAATAAATTTAGCTGTTTGTGTATTCTAGTATTCTACTGTCAATTCTACTTTTAAATTTCTTGTACAGGTGCGCAGCTGCACATAATACTCGTAAAGAGGGGTAATGCAGTATAAATAGATAGATAACAGCAGTGTTCGAAATTTGCGGTAGTCCGACAGCCCGTGGCTACCAAATTTCAGCTCGGGCTACCGATTTTCCGCAGGTACAAGCCCGACCAGGCTACCGAATTTTCCTAATTTGTTTAAAAAATTATGCTAATTAAACGAGTACTGCATCCAGACTGAGAAACGCTTATGGAATTATTGTTGGTTTTGCACTCTCACTTGTTGACAATCAAACACAGTGTCAAAGACGTAACCGCAGCGCTAATTGGCTGAATACAATCACCTCTAGCGTAACGGATAATTTGATTAGCTTTCATACTTCTCGCGAAAATCTCACAAGTACCTGCAGTAGGCGGAGCTTAAATTATGCTATCAGCATGTGTGTAAATGTGTATTCAGCACTCATTATTACATCTTGCAAATTGTCAACAGTCCGTGTTGCAGTAATTGGCGAGTGCGGATCCTAAAAAATCGGGCGTAACAGTTTAGATTTTGTTTTGGCAAGGAGTGTCATGTCCGATGCTTTTGGACTCTGACGATGCTGATCTGGACTGGAGTATTTTGAGTTAAATTTTTTCAAAAACATGGCAAACATGTACTGTATGTCTTTTTTATTACTTCAAACATGCATAGACATGTCTGTAAAACAAAATGTTATATATGGTGCAAAAATTATGTATTTTAAGGTATTAAAGTTCGGGCTAGTGAAATTGGTGTCGGGCTTGGAAAATTTCCAATCTGGTAGCCCGAACAGGCTAGTGGATTCAAATCTGAATTTCGTACACTGTAACGCTTATTGTTACGGTTTGACGTATTAATCTTCAGATTTCTATGCAAGGTAGCAGGGGTGGCAAAATCTGATTTTGACTTGTTTGTCCTTTTTGTCAGTTGCTATTTTGTACTTGTCCGTACAGTAGTTATATAGTAAATTGTAGTCAAAGACTCGTCAGTACAAGCTTTGGGACAACCTGGGCAATACGGACAATTGAATTTGCCACCCCTGGGTAGTCGAATGTATTTGATGATGATCATGAACGAGCATCAAATTAAATCGTCAAAGGTAGTTGTTCTTTGAAAGTCAACAGGTGTACAGCTCCAGTGGCATTCGGTTTAATAATATTACAAAACGCACATTTTTACAAACTGGTATCCAATCAATTGGACCTCATTCTATTTAAAGTGTACACTGAAAAACAAATTGTTTGTGCAACAAATACCACTCCAATTAACTGTATCCTGTCCATTTGCCATTTTCGGAATCGATAATAACTTAGGTTTTCCGTAAACCACATGACCGATTTTTGGTTTCACAACCTTTTTCATGTCGAATTAAATCTTAATTAAGAAAGAAATCAACTGTTGTTTGTAGCCACAGTTTTTCCTTATCAAATATGATAGATCACCCTGACGTCACGCATCAACACCTGTTTATCTGGTGGTGGGCAAAAAAATAATTTACATTGTTTGTGTGTGGGATTAGAATTTTTGATTCTTAATAATTTCGTTCATTTTTAGATATTAAAAAATCCAAAAAGTTTCGAAATGCTAACGATATTCATGTTTCGTTATTAGCTCACCTGACCAAAGGTCTTTTGTCCGTCGTCCGTCTGTCCACAATTGAGCTTGTGTTCACGATAGCGTTTTCATTTCTTATTTGATTTGAACCAAACTTGCACATAACTTGTATCTCTATTAGATCTCGGTTCCTTTCGAAAACCAGCCATATTGCACGATGGGTCTTGGAGTTATGCTCCTTGAAATGGTTAAAATTGCAGATTTTAGCCTTGTGTTCACGATAGCGCTTTTATTTATTTTTGCATGTTCACCAAACTTGGTCAGAAGTTAGATTGGTGAAAGATCTTGGTTCCTTTCGAAAACCAGATGGGTCCTTTAATTTGGGCCCGAGTTTCGGCTTTAAAATAGGGGGACCGTCCATATTTCGCTATCTTTGACATGCAATAGTGGCATCATTTCTTATTGGATTGTTACCAAAGTTGCCCAGGACTTGTATTTTAATAGCTCACCTGTCACATAGTGACAAGGTGAGCTTTTGTGATCGCGCAGTGTCGGTCATCCGTGCTTCCGTGTGTAAACTTTTGCTTGTGACCACTCTAGAGGCCATATTTTTCAATTTATCTTCATGAAAATTGGTGAGAATGTTCACCTTGATGATATCTAGGTCAAGTTTGAAACTGGGTCACATGCGGTCAAAAACTAGGTCATGGGATCTGCATGAAAATTGGTCCGAATGTTCATCTTGATGATATCTAGGTCAAGTTTGAAACTGGGTCACATGCAGTCAAAAACTAGGTCAGTAGGTCAAATAATAGAAAAACCTTTTGACCACTCTAGAGGCCATATTTTTCATGGGATCTGTATGAAAATTGGTCTGAATGTTCATCTTGATGATATCTAGATCAAGTTTGAAACCGGGTCAACTGCGGTCAAAAACAAGGTCACTAGGTCTAAACATAGAAAAACCTTTTGACTTTAGTTTGATCGTCTTGTCCTTAAGTGCAATGATAACAGGTGAGCGATATAGGGCCATTTTGGCCCTCTTGTTCAAATATCTTTTGAAAATGAATAACTGTTTTAAATGTCATATGATTTAAATAGCGCCGTAGATGCCCTCAACTTTTAGGAAAACACCATAAGTTATTTTACACTAACAACATCTTTCCATAAATGGCATTTTTTCCCAATCTGAACAGTTATCACGCAGAAATTTTCACACTTTTGAGCAAGTCTCAATGAAACTTAGTCAGAATGTTACCCTTAATAAAACTTTTGATGAGTTCTTGATTGGGTCATCTTAGCTCTAAAACTAGGTCACCAGGTCAAATCAAAGGGAAAGCTTGTAAACACTCTAGAGGTCAATTTTTTGGCCCAATCTTAATGAAACTTGGTCAGAATGGAACCCTCAATAAAATCTTGCAAGAGTTAGACATTGGGTCATCTGGGGTCAAAATCTAGGTCACCAGTTCATATTAAAGGAAAAGCTTGTTTACACTCCAGAGGTCACAATTTGGGCCCAATCTTAATGAAACTTGGCCAGTATGTTACCCTCAATAAAGTCTTTGACGAGTTTGATATCAGGTTATCTTGGGTCAAAACCAGGTCACCAGTTCAAATTAAAGGAAAAGCTTATTAACACTGTAGAGGCCACATCTATGACTATATCTTCATGAAACTTTGTCAGAATGTTGATCTTAAAGATCGTAAGGTCCAATTTGTATCTAGGTCATCTAGAATAAAAAAAACTAGATCACCAGGTCAAATCAAAGGAAAAGCTAATTTACACTAAAGAGGCCACATTTATGAAGATATCTTAATGAAACTTGGTCAGAATATTAATTTTGATGATCTTTATGTCAAGTGCAAATTTGGGTCAGGTGGGGTAAAAACCCGGTCACTAGGTCAGATCAAAGGAAAAGCTTGTTGAGGCCACATTTATGACTGTATCTTCATGAAACTTGGTCGGAATGTTAATCTTGGTGATCTTTAGGTCAAGCTCGAACTTGGGTCATGTCGGGTCAAAAACTGGGTCACCCGGTCAAATCAAAGGAAAAGCTAGTTTACACTTTAGAGACCACATTTATGACCATATCTTAATGAAACTTGGTCAGAATGTTAATTTTGATAATCTTTAGATCAATAGCTCAGGTGAGCGATACAGGGCCTTCATGGCCCTCTTGTTTATATTTTCTTTGACTCGCTTAATAAATTTAAATTTATATGACAGTAACCTAATATTCTCTATTTATTACATATTTGACGTTGCAGGAGTGTAATACAGCCATTAAATAAAAACGATACTACACTATTGTAATAAAGCTTTGACATTGACGTCATTTATAGTATAGGCGACATCGGTCAAATTGACTTGTTTATATAGCAGAAGAAAGTCGAATATTTGGTGTTTCAACAAGAAAGGCTAACATGTCATAAAAAGAATTCATCTTACATATGTGACTATCCACGTTGAATTTATTAAGCTCTTTGAATGTAATTGATAAAATGTGGTGTTTCACATTTTATCATGCAATCTATCTTATATTTGGCATGAGTGTCATCGTCAGTCAGACGATGTCTCTTGCGCAAACCACAGGTTCCTATCTCAATATTTGACTTTCATCTAAGAGTGTTACAAAAACAGCTGAAATGCACCGCCCCATCAGTACTCTTAGTGCTTTGATTGTGTTCAGTGTTTGTGTCAACAATAACTAACTGACATTAATTGCAATTAAACAAAATTTTGCATACTTGTAGCATATTAGCTAAATGATCAAAATTTTATGTAATATCAAAATACTTTGAAACAGATCCAGTAATGGGCAGAAAACTACCATTCAGAGGATGTTAAACTTTCATTTAATTTACATTGGCCTTAAAGTCACCCTAGGGGTTTAATACAGGCTATTGTGGTTACTGGTACAACTGGGCTTAATTCTCCAATTAAACAAAGCAATTAACAATAACTGCAACGGTAAATGTTGTACTTGATTGATCAGTTCTGTGTAGAAAATTGTGTGAAATAGATGGACACAGTGATAGGATGCTCGTGTTAAAAATATGGGCATGGGTGAGAAAAATATACATTTCTTTTGTTCACTTTTTAGCCATATTTAGCTATATTAGCTATAAATAGCTAAATTTGCTAAATTTAATACCTTCCCCAACCTGTTATATGCTTACTGTAAACAAAAGTTCTACTGTTCTGGTACAATCTGACCTTGACCTTTAACCTATTGACCTAAAAATCAACGGGGGTCATCTGCTGGTCATGATCAACCTCCCTATTAAGTTCAGTGATCCTAGGCCCAAGCCTTCTCAAAGTATCGTCCGGAAAGGGTTAAACTGTTACAGGTCAATGTGACCTTCACCTTTGGCCAACTGACCTCAAAATCTGCAGGGGTCATCTACTGGTCATGACCAACCTCCCTATCAAGTTTCATGATCCTAGGCCCAAGCGTTCTCAAGTTATAGTCTGGAAACAGTTTAAATGTTCCGAGTCATTGTAACCTTGACCTACTGATCTTAAAATCAATAGGGGTCATCTGCTGGTCATGACCAACCTCCCTATCAACTTTCATGATCCTAGGCCCAAGCAATCTTAAGTTATCATCCGGAAACTGTTTAACTCTTCCGGGTCACTGTGACCTTGACCTTTGACATACTGACCTCAAACTCAATAGGGGTCATCTGCTGGTCATGACCAACCTCCCATTCAACTTTCATGATCCTAGGCCCAAGCATTCTTGAGTTATCATCCGGAAACCATTTAACTGTTCAGGGTCATTGTGACCTTGACCTTTGACATACTGACCTCAAAATCAATAGATGTCATCTGCTGGTAATGACCAACACTTCCTATCAATTTTCATGATCCTAGGCCCAAGCATTCTTGAGTTATCATCCGGAAACGGATTGGTCTACATTTCGACCGACAGACCAACCGACCGACATCTGCAAAACAATATACCCATCCTTCTTCGAAGGGGGGCATAAAAAAAGACGCTGACGGTTGACTGCAATAGGGATCATCTACTCAACAAGTCCAATTATTGCACAAAGTTTCAATATTCTGAGCCTAGCGGTTCTCAAGTTATGGATTGGAAATGGTTTTCCATGTTCTGGACCCTGTTACCTTGACAACAGATCAAGTGACCCTAAAATTAATAGGGGTCATCTACTCTGCATGTCTAATCATCCTATGAAGTTTCAACATTCTGGGTCAAGTGGTTCTCAAGTTATTGATGGGAAAAAGTTTTTCATGTTCAGGTCCCTGCGACCTTGACCTTTGCTCAAGTGACTCCAAAAACAGTAAGGGTCATCTACTCTGTTCAGTCCAATCGTCCAATGAAGTTTCAACATTCTGGATCAACTGGTTCTCAAGTTATTGATTAGAAACCGTTTTCCATGTTCAGGTCCATGTGATCTTGACCTTTGATCTAGTAAACTCAAAAATACTAGGGGTCATCTACTCTATAAACCCTACCACACTTTGAAGTTTGAAGGTTCTAGTTTAAATGGTTCTCCAGTTATCAATCGAAAATGAAGTGTGACAGACGGATGGCCCCTGTGACCTTGACCTTTAATGGAGTGACCCCAAAAACAATAGAGGTAATCTACTCTGTAAGTCCTAACACCCTATGAAGTTTGAAATTCTAGGTCAAATTGTTTTCATGATTGGAAATGGATTTCCATGTTCTGGCCCCTGTGGCCTAGTGGTTCTCAAGTTATGAACTGGAAACAATTTTCCATGTTCAGGCCTTTTTGATCTTGACCTTTAATAGAGAGACCCCAAAATCAATAGGGGTCATCTACTCTGCATGTCCAATCATCCTATGAAGTTTCAACTTCTGGGTCAACTGGTTCTCATGTTATTGACTGGAAATGGTTTTCCACGTTCAGGCCCGTGACCTTTATCAGAGTGACCCTAAAATCAATAGGGTACAATACAGAATTCCATACAAGAACGCTACAGGCCATGTTTGGTGAAGATCCATTAATGGTTCATGTGGAGAAGTTGTTAAAAACATTTCTATATTTAGCTCAAGAAGAACTATTTGAACAACCTTGAGAAAATACTTTTAAAGGATGCTACAGACCAAGTTTGGTGATGAACTATGAAACATTCATGAGAAGAAGGTCAAGTGACACCCACAAGGGACCCTTTGCCCTAATTTGAACCAAGTGGAGCCATCTGAACAAACTTAAAACTTTGCAGGGATGAACTGACAAAGTTTTGCGAAGATCCATCACATGGTTCATGGGAAGAAATTGTTTCAGTTAAAACGTTTATGCCGGACAACAGACACAGCACCATCGCATAGTCCACCCTATTCTCTGATTTATGCAAACTAAAAAGTATTACTTGATTTATACGCCTTTTCAAGTTGGTATTTCAAAAGATACAGTAACAACATATAAGGCAGTGAGAAACAATTATATGATACATAAAGAATAACAGAAAGGAACATAATACTTTTTTATACAAAAGTAAGGATAACATGAAACAAGAGCTGTCCATAAGACAGCTAAAGCTCGCCTATTCGAATTGTTGTCCCAGAAGAAAAATGTTAAAATAGTTTCAATCCAGTATCTGCATTAGTTTTGGAGATAGTAACTTGCATGCACTTTAACCAGAAGTTGTTAAGTTCAAAAGGTGACATAATTTTGTAAAATATATGTCAGAGTTATGTGACCTGACACTATGGCCTAGTTTTACAAACCAAAAGAAACCTGTGAAGTGTCAATTCAATATTTGCATTAGTTTTGGAGATAGAAACTTGATGCAAAACTTTAACCAGAAGTTTTTAATTTCAAAAGGGGGCATAATCTGGCCAAAATACACACCAGGAGTTATGGTACTGGATGCTATCACCTGGTTTAATAACCCTGAAGACACATGTGAAGTTTCAAATCAATATCTGCATTAGTTTTTGAGATAGTAACTTGCAGGCAAAACTTTAATAAGGAATTTCTAAGTCTAAAACTACTTTCACATTTCTTTAGCTACAGGCTTCAGATTTAGACCACATGCATAGGATTGTGTACCGAAACAAACTTTGACCTTGACATTGACCTAGTGACCTACTTTCACGTTTTTGAAGGTACAGGCTTCAAATTTGGACCACCAGATGATGTCACATACAAAATATCAAAGCCCTAGGCCCAGTGGTTTTGGATAAGAAGATTTTCAAAGTTTTTCACTATATAAGTCTACATAAACCATGTGAACCCCGGGGTGGGGCCATATTTGACCTTAGGGAAATAATTTGAACAAAATTGGTAGAGAACTACTAGATGATGCTACATACCAAATATCAAAGCCCTAGGCTTTGTGGTTTTGGACCAGAAGATTTTCAAAGTTTTTCCCTACATAAGTCTATTTAAACGATGTGACCCCCAGGGCAGGGTCATATTTGACTCTAGCGAAATAATTTGAAAGATCTTAGTAGAGGACCACTAGATGATGTCACATACAAAATATCAAAGCCCTAGGCCCAGTGGTTTTGGACAAGAAGATTTTCAAAGTTTTTTTGCTATATAAGTCTACATAAAACATGTGACCCCCAGGGCTGGGCCATATTTGACCTTAGGGAAATAATTTGGACAATCTTGGTAGATGATCACTAGATGATGCTTCATACCAAATCGCGGGCTTAGCGCAAAACGGTTGTAACTTATATGAAATAAAGAAGGAGTTACAACCGTTTTGCGCTAAGCCCGCGAAATATCAAAGCACTAGGCCCTGTGGTTTTGGACAAGAGGATTTTCAAAGTTTTTCCCTATATAAATCTATGTAAATTATAGAAATAAACAGAGTGCATAACTCACTCAAAAATTGTTGAACCAGTCTGATTTTCAGGGGGACACAACTAGGGTACCAATACATCATTCTGACAAAGTTTGGTCAAAATCCCCCTGGTAGTTTCTGAGGAGATGCGATAACGAGAAACTGTTAATGGATGGAAGGACGGACAGAAGGACGAAGGACCACGAGCGCAGAGTGATTTGAATAGCCCACCATCTGATGACGGTGGGCTAAAAAACAGTACTAAGTCCACAAAAAATCCTTACCAGGTACAGATATTTCATATAACACCTAAAAATTGTAGGAACCATCCATATTGTACCACAGAAAAGTGGTTTCGGTTTTTCCCTACGGCCAATAATAAAAAAGTTACAAAATAAGCTATTTATAGTAACACAAAAGGGAAGTAATTGAAAAAAAAAATTATTGTAAGTGAACAAATAAGAGGGTCATGATGACCCTGAATCGCTCACCTGAGTATATTGAACCACATGTTTCAAATGGCAAACTGATGCTAAAATATTAGAAAGTAGATCAGTAGGTCACATTTATGGTCACTGAAAGACAGTTTAAAGATTGGTGTGCAAAACTGTACATGTCATCCAAATTTCAAGGCTGGATCTTAAACTAGAGTGGTTACAAGCAAAAGTTTACGCACGGACGACGTAGACCTACTGACCTAGTTTTGACCGCAGTTGACCCAGTTTCGAACTTCACCTAGATATCATCAAGATGAATATTCAGACCAACTTTCATACAGATCCCATGAAAAATATCGCCTCTAGAGAGGTCACAAGGTTTTTCTATTATTTGACCCACTGACTTAGTTTTTGATGGCACGTGACCCAGTTTCGAACTTGAACTAGATATCATCAAAGTGAACATTCTGACCAATTTTCATGAACATCCATTGAAAAGTATGTACTCTAAGAGAGGTCACAAGGTTTTTCAATTTTTAGACCTACTTACCTAGTTTTTGACCGCAGTTGACCCAGTTTCAAACTTGACCTAGATATCACCAAGATGAATATTCAGACCAACTTTCATACAGATCCAATGGAAAATATCGCCTCTAGAGAGGTCACAAGGTTTTTCTATTATTTGACCTAATGCCCTAGTTTTTGAGGGTACGTGACCCGGTTTTGAACTTGAACTAGATATCATCAAGGTGAACATTCTGACCAATTTTCATGAAGATCCATTGAAAAGTATGGCCTCTAGAGAGGTCACACGGTTTATCTGTTTTTAGACCTACTGTCCTAGTTTTTTACCGCACGTCACCCAGTTTCGAACTTGACCTAGATATCATCAAGGTGAACATTCTGACCAATTTTCATGAAGATCCATTGAATATGTCCTCTAGGGAGGTCACAAGGATTTTCTATTTTTAGACCTACTGACCTAGTTTTTGACCGCAGTTTACCCAGTTTCGAACCTGACCTAGATATCATCAAGATGAACACTCTGACCAACTTTCATAAAGATCCCATGAAAAATGTGACCTCTAGAGTGGTCACAAGCAAAAGTTTACGCACACACGGACGACGGAAGCTGCACGATCACAAAAGCTCACCTTGTCACTTTGTGACAGGTGAGCTAAAAAGGGATCTGCAAAATAAAAACAAGAACACCGCAATGCAGAGCAACATACACATGAAACAAAGTCATATGACCTTTGACCCCTAAGAGTGACCTTGACCTTGAAGCAAACCATCCGAAACATGTGCTCTGCATGTCGTCTCGATGTGGTGAACATTTGTTCCAAGTTTCTTTGAAATCCTTCAAGCAGTTAAAGAGTTACAGAGCGGACACGAAACAAACTAATATGACCTTTGACCCCAAGTGTGACCTTGACCTTGAAGCAAGCCATCCGAAACGGACGGACGGGCAGACAGACGGACGGACAACGGGGTATAACATAATACATCCCTTTGGGTGCATAATAAGTTTCAAAGCTATATGCCTTTAAATAATAGCTATATGTACTTGCATGCAAAACTTTAACAAGTCCAAAAGGGGGCATATTTTGTCAAAAATACATAACAGAGTTATGGGACTTGACCCAGTGAGGTTGGTATTGACCTAGAAAAAGAAAACAAGAGATCACAGAGTGATCTTGGCGCCCACCAATGTGCCATTTTTGAGTGTTCCAAATTTCAAGATTTAATGACTAGCTCAAGGTCAAATTTCATTTCCGTACACATCACTGTGCATGTGGTCCAAATTCGAAAGCTGTAGCTTGAAAAATGTGAAAGTAGGTCACTAGATCAATTTCAAGGACAAAGTTCTTTGTACACAAAACTATGCATGTGCATCAACTATGAAGGCTGTAGTTTGAGAAATTTGAAAGTAGGTCAATAGGTCAATCTTAAGGTCAAAGTTTATTTCGGTACATAAAACTATGCAAGTGGTCCAAATTTGAAGGCTGTAGCTTGAGAAACGTGAAAGTTGTTCAATAGGCCAAGATCAAGGTCAAATTACACTTCAGAACACAAGTCTATGCATGTGGTCCAAATTTAAAGCCTGTACCTTCAAAAATGTGAAAGTAGGTCACTAGGTCAATGTCAAGGTCAAAGTTTGTTTCGGTACACAATCTTATGCATGTGGTCTAAATTTGAAGCCTTGTAGCTACAGAAATGTGAAAGTAGGTCACTAGGTCAATTTTAAGGTCAAAGTTCATTTCGGTACATAAAACTATGCTAGTTGTCCAAATTTGAAGGCTGTAGCTTGAGAAATGTGAAAGTAGGTCACTAGGTCAAAATCAAGGTCAAATTTTATTTCGGAACACAGAACTATGCATGTGGTCCAAATTTGAAGCCTGTACCTTCAAAAATGTGAAAGTAGGTCACTTGGTTAATGTAAAGGTCAAGGTTTGTTCCGGTACACAAAACTATGCATGTGGTCCAAATTTGAAGGCTGTTACTTGAGAAATGTGAAAGTAGGTCACTAGGTCAAAATCAAGGTCAAATTTCATTTCAGAACACGAAACTATGCATGTGGTCCAAATTTGAAGCCTGTACCTTCAAAAATGTGAAAGACGGTCACTAGGTCAATGTCAAGGTCAAAGTTTTTTTCAGGGTCCAAAACTATGCATGTGGTCCAAATTTGAAGGCTGTAGCTACAGAAATGTGAAAGTAGGTCACTAGGTCAAAATCAAGGTCAACTCATGTCAAGGTTCATCTTGCCACTCAAATCCATACATGTGGTCCAAATCTGAATGTTGTAGGTTATTGACAAGAAGATTTTAAAAGCTTTTCCCTATACAAGTCTATATGAACCATGTGACCCCCAGGGCGGGGCCATATTTGACCCTAGGGGGATAATTTGAACAAATTTGGTAGAGAACCACTAGATGATGCTACATTACAAATGCCAAAGCCCTAGTCTTTGTGGTTTGGACCAGAAGATTTTCAAAGTTTTTCCATATATAAGTCTATGTAAACCATGTGACCCCCAGGGGCGAGGCCATATTTGACCCTAGGGGGATAATTTGAACAATCTTAGTAGAAGACCACTAGATGATGTCACATACAAAATATCAAAGCCCTAGGCCCTGTGGTTTTGAACAAGCGGTTTTTCAAAGTTTTTCCATATATAAGTCTATATAAACCATGTGACCCCCGGGGCGGGACCATATTAGACCCAAGGGATATAATTTGAATCATCTTGGTAGAGGACCACTAGATGATGCTTCATACCAAATATCAAAGCCCTAGGCTCTGTGGTTTTGGACAAGAATATTTTCAAAGTTTTTCCCTATATAAATCTATGTAAATTATAGAAATAAACAAAGGGCCATAACTCATTCAAAAATTGTTGAACCAGTCTGATTTTCAGGGGGACACAACTAGGGTACCAATACATCATTCTGACAAAGTTTGGTCAAAATCCCCCTGGTAGTTTCTGAGGAGATGCGATAACGAGAAATTGTTAACGGAAGGACGGAAGGCGGACGGACGGAATGACGGACGGACAGCAGGACCACGGACCACGGACGCAGAGTGATTTGAATAGCCCACCATCATCAGATGGTGGGCTAAAAATTAGCTTCAAAGCTATATGCCTTTAAATGACAACTATACATACTTTCATGCAAAACTTTAACAAAGGTGTGACACCAACGCCAGGATGAGTAGAATATAAGCTTGGACTACTCTTTGAATAGTTGAGCTATAAACTATTCCTGTGATAATATCTGCAGAATCTGAAGGGACTGGCTAATTCTAGTATAAAACCTGTATCATGAGTAAAGCTCCCACATTTGCAGAATTTTTAAATGTTTACACCATCCTGTCAAACACGAAAAGACACCATTTAAAGGCGATCAATTATTGTCTTCTGTCAAGACCCTGGCTGACTTTTTTTCCCATTTTATGCATTATATTTTATCAAATTAAACAGGAAAAAATATCACAATTTCACAGTAATTTATGGTATCATGTTAGCAAGTTCAGGCTGTTTTGTCAATTTTCATGCTACAGTTTGCACTGTTTGATGCGATTCCATTGCAAAACGGAACAATTTATTTTAATCAAATCAAATTTTACACTGTATAAACTATAGCCTTTTTACATGGAATAGTTCTGTCCCAATAACAGATTTTATCACTTACCTAACAATTTACTTATTTTGTTGAGTTTAAATCCCACCGACACAATTAAAGGTCATAAGGCGAATTTCCAGCTTTGATGGTGGAGGAAGACCCCAGGTGCCCCTCAGTGCATTATTTAATCATGAGTGGGCATCCGGGTAGAACCACCACCCTTCTGTAAGTCAGCTGGATGTCTTCCTCACATGAAGAATTCAACGTCCCAAGTGAGGCTCAAATGCACATCGACGAGGGGCAAGTGATTGGAAGTCAGCGACCTAAACCATTTGGCCATGAAGGCCCCACACAAATCAAACAAGTGCACAAAAATGACAACTTAATGTTTACCGAAAAAGAGACATCTAAAATTGTTAACAGGCAGAAAACACTAGTTTCATTCAGTTTTATGAGTGGAGAATGTCTTTGATGGTTGGAAGGGTGATCATTTTGTTTAACCAGACATTTTGTAAATGTTTACTAGTCAAACACAACACAGACTTGTTTAAAAGTATAAACATGGGAGCCTTAAACATGAGGGTCATGAGGACCTAAAGATGCTCACCTGACTTTGACCTTAAATGTGTCATGACACATTGTATCATTAAAAGCAGCTGTTTGTTTAAGGTGAGAAACATTCATCTCAATAAATGACCCTGGCAAAAAGTCTTGCAAAAACTTGAGATGACCTTGAAGTTTAGCCAACACCTATCAAGCAGTTCATGAGAAGAAGTTATTTAAACTTTTGGGGTTTATACAGTCCTAAGTGTAGTCAAGAAATCCCATTTGAAACAAGAATGATGTCGACATTGTGTGACATTATGCCCTTCAAAATACTTGACAGAATAATACATCAAGTTGACAACAGGGCCATAATAGTCTACCTATATATCTGCAAAAGAGGCCTAGAAATTTCCTTTGATGGTATTCTTTGTTAATGCTAAACAGCAATGTTCAAGGCTAACTTTGATTAATTGAGGGATTCATGAGTAGAAGTCATTGAAAGGTATTTCTACTTTTAGCTCTAACAGCCCCTAAAATGGGCCAAAGGCCCCCATTTGAGCACATTTGGGAGAGGACTTTAGAATCATGCTACAAATGAAGAACTGGCCAAAATAACCACCATCTGAACAAGATTTGCAGAGGACCTTATAATGATGCTAAAGTCTGACGAAGATCCAGTTGATTAACAGTATATCTAATTTTGGCTGTAGCTTCCCCTAATAGGGGCGAAGCTCCCCCAGGTGAACAAGTTTTGGAGAGGACCTCATAATTATGCTACATATCAAACGCCCCCATAAAGAGACTTTGGAGAGGACTTCATAATGATGCTAAAGATCAAGTCTAATGAAGATCTATCCAGCGATTCACGAGAAGAAGTCATTTAAACGTATTTCTACTTTTAGTTCTAACGGTCCCTAAAATGAGCCAAGGGCCCCCATTTGAGCAAATTTGGGAGAGGATTTTGCAATCATGCTACAAATGAAGACGTTTGAAGATTCATCAAGCAGTTCATGAGAAGATGTCATTTAAAGGCCTAAAAGGGGCCAAGCTAAAACATTTAACAAACAATAGAGGACCATGAGGATGTTACTGACCAAGTTTGGTGCAATTCTTGGAGGAGGTGGCATGTGAAGAACAAGAAGGTCATGATGACCCTGGATCGCTCACCTGAGTAATATGAGCCACATGTTTTGAAATGGCAAACTGATGCTAAAATATAAAGAAGGTAGGTCCGTAGGCCACATTCATGGTAACTGAAAGTCATTTTTAAGATTGGTGTGCAAAACTGTACATGTCATCCAAATTTCAAGGCTGTACCTTAAAAAAAAACAAGAAAGTAGGTCAGTAGGTCAAGGTCACATTCAAGTGATCCCTAATCACTTGGGTCATCAGGTAAATATACTTAAACAGTCTAGGAAATATGATCTATCTTTTCCTATATAACACATAATTATAACAAGTGACCCTCAGGGCGGGGCCTCTTTTCACCCCAGGGGCATAATTTGAACAAACTTGTTATAGATCTACCAGGCAATGCTACATAACAAATATCAAAGGCCTAGGCCTTGAACTTTCAGACAAGAAGATCTTTATTTTTTTCCTATATAAGTCTATGTTAAATTTGTTACGCCCAGGGCAGGGCCTCTTTTCATCCTAGGGACATAATTTGAACAACTTTGGTAGAGAAATACTAGGAAAGGCAACATACTTAATATCAAAAGCCTAGGCCTTGCAGTTTCAGGCAAGAAGATTTTTGAATTTTTTTTTCCTATATGTCTATGTAAAACTTGAGACCCCCCGGGGCAGGGCCTCTTTTCAACCCAGGGGCACAATTTGTATAATTTTAGTAGAGGACAACAAGGCAATGCTACATACAAAGTATCAATGGCCTAGCTTTTGCGGTTTTAGACAAGAAGATTTTTAAAGTTTTTTACTATACAAGTCTATGTAAAACTTGTGACCCCTGTGGTGGGGCCTCTTTTCACCCCAGGGGCACAAGTTGAACAATCCTGATATAGGACCAAGGCTCTATCGACTCCTTGGGGTCTTGGACAAGAAGATATTTAAAGTTTTTCCTTTCAGTTGCCATGGCAACCAGAGTTCTGCATGGAATTAAATTATTTGAATAATTTTGAAAGGGGACTATCCAAGGATCATTCCTGTGAAGTTTGGTGTAATTCTGCCCAATGGTTTTCAAGAAGAAGATGTTTTTAGAAAATGTTGACGGACGCACGACGGACAACACACGACACACAACGGACATTGAGTGGTCACAAAAGCCTTTGGCTCAGATGAGCTAAAAATGTGGACGGATGGACGATGGAAGGTGAGCAATCACAATAGCAAGTGAGCTAAAAAGGTATGTGTGATAACAAGACACACCTTACTCGCCTTGAAAATGATAATAACAACAGTTTTGTGCTAGAATGTACACTTAAAGCAACAGTTTCACAAGAATGAACAGTTTCCAAATACAAAGTAGCTTTACCTTCCCCTGGAGCTGTAAAATAACAGCACAAACTTTAAAATAATCTGTAATAATGACCAAAATTGCATTAACAGCTTCCAATGCAAACATAAGGTAAAACAGAAAAGATATATGAAGGTATTTCCTGAATTTTTCATAGCAAATGAATAATAATTGCCTCTAAAAGATGAATACCTTAAAATGCATGTGTTAATAAAGTGTCTTTTTGTATTTCCTATTACAAGTACATGTATTATGAATTGAAATCCTGTCTGATGTAATAAATTTATAGTAAATACATTGATATTCAATATTTACATGGCTTCTGCATTAAATTATCAGGGCTGAACTCAGCCACAAATTTTGCAACAATGAACCCATGGCCCATGTGTTTTAGAATTTCTAATGAGCTCGCATGGCTATGACAACAAGTAAAGGTTGAGCTTACAATAGATAACAACACTCAACTAATTGTGTACATATATCATTGTTATATGAGAAACATGCATTTTACTGGTCATTAATCCACGGAAAATGTCCATTGTGACTTGACATTAAAATATTTGTCTGATATTAAAATGTTTGCCATTCCAACAGTCATAATTTCAGATATACGTATCTTCAAATGTATGCAATATCGGATCAATTAAAACAATATGAAAGAAGAAGACAAGAGGGTCATGATGACCCTGGATCGCTCACCTAAGTAATATGAGCTAAATGTTTCAAATATCAAACTGATGCTAAATATTAAGAAAGTAGGTCAGTAGGTCATATTCACGGTCAATGAAAGTCAGTTTTCAGATCAGTGTGCAAAACTGTACTTGTCATCTAAATTTCAAGGCTCTATCTTAAAAGACAAACTAAGTTTGTTTCTAGACAATTTTTGGAAGATTTTCCTAGGTAAAATCAAGTAACCCCTGTGGCGGGGCCAATTTGACATCGGGGGTCATGATTTGAAAAAAAAAATTTGTAGAGGTCCTCTAGGCAATGCTACATGTCAAATATCTTAGCTCTAGGCCTTCTGGTTTATTTTTAGAAATTTTTTGAAGATTTTCCGATGTACAAAAATTAAGTTACCGCTGGGGCGGGGTCAGTATTACCCCTGGGGTCATGGTTTGAACAAAGTTTGTAGAAGTCTACTAGGCAATGTTACATATCAAATATCTAAGATCTAGGCCTTCTGGTTTATTTTTAGCAAATTTATGAAGATTTCCCAATGTACAATCAAATAACCCCTGGGGCGGCATCAATTTGTCCCTGGGGGGTCATGATCTGAACAAATTTTGTAGAGGTCCACTAGGCAATGCTACATGTGAAATACCTAAGCTCTAGGCCTTCCGGTTTATTTTTAGAAAAATTTTGAAGATTTTCCTATGTAAAATCAAGTGACCCCTTGGGCGGGGTCCATTTTGACCCCGGGGGTCATGATTTGAACAAATTTTGTAGAGGTCCACTAGGCAATGCTACATGTCAAATACCTATGCTCTAGGCCTTCTGGTTTATTTTTAGAAAAATTTTGAAGATTTTCCTATGTAAAATCAAGTGACCCCTCAGGCAGGGTCAATTTTGACCCCGGAGTCATGATTTGAACAAATTTTGTTGAGGTCCACTAGGCAATGCTACATGTCAAATATTTTATCAAGTACAATCAAGTAACCCCATTGGGCGGGGTCAATATTACCCTGGGGGGTCATGATTTGAAATATTTTGTAGAAGTCTACTAGACAATGCTACATGTCAGATATCTAAGATCTAGGCCTTCTGGTTTATTTTTAGAATTTTTTTGAAGATTTTCTAATGTAAAATCAAGTGACCCCTGGGGCGGGTTCAATTTTGAACCCAGGGGTCACGATTTGAACAAATTTTGTAGAGGTCCACTAGGCAATGCTACATGTAAAATATCTAAGCTCTAGGCCTTCTGGTTTATTTTTAGAAATTTTTTGAAGATTTTTACTATGTAAAATCAAAATTGACACCGCCTCTGGTGCGGCGTTAATTTTGACCCCGGGGAGTCATGATTGAACAAATTTTGTAGAGGTCCACTAGGCAATGCTACATGTCAAATATCTAAGCTCTAGGCCTTCTGGTTTATTTTTAGAAATTTTTTGAAGATTTTCTAATGTAAAATCAAGTGACCCCTGGGGCGGGGTCAATTTTGACTTTGGGGGTCATGATTTGAACAAATTTTGTAGAGGTCCACTAGGCAATGCTACATGTAAAATATCTAAGCTCTAGGCCTTCTGGTTTATTTTTAGAATTTTTTTGAATATTTTTACTATGTAAAATCAAAATTGACACCGCCCCTGGGGCGGCGTCAATTTTGACCCCGGGGGGGTCATGATTTTAACATATTTTGTAGAGGTCCACTAGGCAATGCTACATGTCAAATATCTAAGCTCTAGGCCTTCTGGTTTATTTTTAGAAAATTTTTGAAGATTTTCCTATGTGAAATCAAGTGAACCCTGGGGCGGTGTCAATTTTGACCCTGGGGTCATGATTTGAACAATTTTAGTAGAGGTCTACTAGGCAATGCTACATGTCAAATATCTAAGCTCTAGGGCTTCTGTTTTTGAGAAGAAGATTTTTTAAGATTTTCCTATGTAAAATCAAGTGACCCCTGGGGTGGGGTCAATTTTGACCCCGGGGTCATGATTTGAACGAACTTGGTAGAGGTTTATTAGGCAATGCTTCACACGAAAATATCTAAGCTCTAGGTTTCTAGTTTTTGAGAAGAAGATTTTTAAAGTTTTTCCTTTCGGTTGCCATGGCAACCAGAGTTCTGCATGGAATTCAATTCTTTGAACAATTTAGAAAGGGGGCCACCCAAGGATCATTCCTGTGAAGTTTAGTGTAATTCTGCCTAGTGGTTTTCAAGAAGATTTTTTTTAGAAAATGTTGACGGACGGACGACGCACGACTGACGACGCACGACGGACATTGAGCGGTCACAAAAGCTCACCTTTGTCAGTCTTTGGCTCAGGTGAGCTTAAAACATTGGAGCTGCTTTTGAGAAAAGCGCATGTCTCCCAAAACTGCCTTTTATCATCTGAATAGTAAGTCTGTCTTTATATACTGTTTACTCACAGACAAAAATACCTTTGATAGTTTTGAAGGAAGTTTTGGAGTAAGTTCTAGGGCCATAATTCTCAAGTGCCTGCAATGGCCGATTTGGCTAGTTATCTAACTTGGCCATGGACTTATTGGCATACAAATTTTGTTCAAGTTTGGTGAAGATCTGATGAGAAATGTTCAACAATGCGGACAAGATCTGTGACTGACAGACAGACAGACAGACACACAGACAGGAGTAAATCAATATGTCTCCCACCGCAGTGGTTTGGCAGACATAACAAGACTGTAAATATTTATTACTATAAATTAGTTTTGTTATTTCCATTTCTGCATGAAATACATGGCTCACAGTGTTTTAAAGTTCACATGCAGGAACACCCATATATATATTCCATGCCCAAAATAAAATTACTAAAAGCATAATTTAGATACGATACTCATTCAAGCGCCTTTACAACTATAAACATTTTTTTTAACTAGGTCTCCTTTTAAATGCATAGAACCTTATCAAAACTTAAGCAAAGTTGTCATCCTCTAAATATGCATTCTAAAATTTACAAGAAATTTAGAAAAAAGACCTTACCATCTGTTGTTAAGTCTGAAAATAGAAAAAAAGACAATATATTATTAACATCACTTTGCAAGAAAAACAAATGATCAAGCTCCTCACCAGTGAACTGTAATAATGGGTGGTCAACTGTGTTCTAAAGCAATTCTGCACTGTGTCTGTTCTTTTCATTCACTCAGTTTTGACAAATAAGGCAGCAAGCTGGCTTTATGAAGCTCAGAGTCTAAATAAATTTTCTTTTAAAATCATGTACTTTTTTTTAAAGCAAATGTATTTTTTTATAGATCTACATTAAGTTTTTTTTTCATGGCCACTCTACAGCAAATTCATTTTCTATTATTCATGACTTGCTTTCATACTTTTTATGTTTTCTATTATAAAGAATGTTTAAATTCAGTTCATACAATTTTGACATTACCAAATTATTAATAGCAGATAGGTGTAACAATGTGACCAACCCTTATACAACAGGCAACTTGTGATGCATGGTACCAAACCAAATTTTTAGACCACAGATCCAGGTACTGGACCCATAGCCACTACCTTCTAAAGAAACAGCATTGATGATAATATCAAATGTTTTCAGTTTGACCTTTTCTAAATAAACCTATAATAACAAAGCAAATTTGATGAATTGGTATCCCCCACCGAATGAGTCTGTGGTGAGGAACGGCAAAAATATACATCTGGCAAAAAGTTAAGAATGTTACAAAGAAGCAAATAATTTCATTAGTCACAATCAAATTAACAGAAAATGAATGCTTACATAGATGCCATATTTTCAGACGCCCAATAAGGGAGATTTGCCTCAACAGGGCTTTTTTTAAGGGAGATTTGGGTAAAAATAAGGGAGACTTTTATTTGCTCATTTTTTTGCGCTAAATAGCCGTTTTCATGAAAAAATCACCAAGTTTTCTATATTGAATTAAAAATCACCAAGTTTTCTATATTGAATTGATGAGTGGAGCCAACAGTTGTGTACAGAATGCATGATTATTACTTACAACACTTTAATTAATCAAAGGAAATTCAGAATTCCATGAAAGATTGAACCAGGAACTTTGTTTTTGCTTTATGTGTTGATGCTTCTGCATCTGGAGAGAGTGATCTTTTTGACATGTTTAAGCATACAATACTCAAAAGATTGCGAAGATATCATGTCAAAACAGTCTTTTAAGGGCAGTCATTTCTTTCCAGAAATGAAGTTGTTAAAACAACAAGAGGGCCATGAAGGCCCTGTATCGCTCACCTGACTTATTGACCTAAAGATCATCAAGTTAGTTTCATTAAGTTTTGTTTGTTTGTTTTGGGTTTAACGCCGTTTTTCAACAGTATTTCAGTCATGTAACGGCGAGCAGTTAACCTAACCAGTGTTCCTGGATTCTGTACCAGTACAAACCTGTTCTCCGCAAGTAACTGCCAACTTCCCCACATGAATCAGAGGTCGAGGACTAATGATTTCAGACACAATGTCGTTTATCAAATAGTCACGGAGAACATACGCACCGCCCGAGGATCGAACTCACGACCCGGTGATCCGTAGACCAACGCTCTACCTACTGAGCTAAGCGGGTGGGCAGTTTCATTAAGATATGGTCATAAAAGTGGCCTCTAAAGTGTTAACTAACTTTTCCTCTGATTTGACCTGGTGACCTAGTTTTTGACCCCACTTGACCCAGATTCGAATTTGGCCTAAAGATCATCAAGATTAACATTCTGACTAAGTTTCATGAAGATACAGTCATAAATGTGGCCTCTAGAGTGTTAACAATCTTTTCCTTTTATCTGACCTGGTGACCTAGTTTTTGACCCCACATGACCCAGATTCGAACTTGACCTAAAGATCATCAAGATTAAAATTCTGACTAAGTTTCATGAAGATATAGTCATAAATACGGCCTCTAGAGTGTTAACAAGCTTTTCCTTTTATTTGATCCGGTGACCTAGTTTTTGACCCCACCTGACCCAGATTTGAAAATGACCTATAGATCATCAAGATTAACATTCTGACCTTGTTTCATTAAGATATGGTCATAAATGTGGTCTCTAGATAGTTAACTAGCTTTTCCTTTGATTTGACCTGGTGACCTAGTTTTTGACCTTACATGACCCAGATTCAAACTGGCCTTTGAGATCATCATGAGTAACATTCTGACCAACTTTCATTAAGATTGGGCCAAAATTGTGACCTCTAGAGTGTTATCAAGCTTTTCCTTTGATTTGACCTGGTGACCTAGTCTTTGACTCCAGATGACCCAATATCGAACTCGTCCAAGATTTTTATGAGGGTAACATTCTGACTGAGTTTCATTAAGATTAGGCCAAAATTGTGACCTCTAGAGTGTTAACAGTCAAACTGTTGACGACGGATGACGGATGGACGGACGACTGACAAAGGGCGATCACAAAAGCTCACGTTGAGCACTTCGTGCTCAGGTGAGCTAAAAATGAAAGTCGTTCTACTGCTGGATTGTCCATATTTAGATTAAGGCAGTGGCTAGAGAACCGGAATCGGTTCCCTAGACAGCGAACTTATTCGTCCGGAACCGGTTCTCTAGCCAAAGTACCGTGCATAGGCTAGGGAACCGGAATTTTATTTCTATGCATAAAACTGTCGAAATTCCTTTTGTTTCTTTTGGTAAGTATCTTGTGCATGTTCTTATCTTAAGTTAATAAATTTTACTATTTCAGCAAGCTATGCCCTTTTATTTATTTGTGTTTACTGTGTCTCTAGAAGTGTACTCGCCGCATGCTGTCCGCCATATTGGAATGACAAAATGAACTAGTATGAATGAATGCGAAATAGTCGACACTGGAGCCGAAATCAACTTGAAATTTAAACTTAAAAGGTATAAGACAATAAAAGAAAAGATTTTAAACAAATTAAGTAATTTCTGTTAATTAGTATTGACTACATATCTTTGAACGTGAAATGTCGAGGTGTTACAAACCAGTATTTAAACATGTAATGACGCAAATACAAACCAATATTATTTTATATTTAAATAATTTAAACACAGTACACGTTTAAAGCAAAATTTAATAACATTTAAAAACTGCAAAGTAGTTTTCACGCATTGATTCGTACTAGTTAATATCATTCCAATACGGCAGACATGGTATATATGTGGCAAGTACACTTTTAGAGACAGTAAACGCAGATAAATGCAAGGGCCTGGTAAAATCAATTAAGATAATAATATGCATGACACTTACCAAGAAACAAAGTGGATATCGGCAGCATTATGCATAGAAATAAAATTCCGGTTCCTAGCCTATGCACGGTATTTTGCTTAGAGAACCGGTTCCGGACGAATAAGTTCGCAGTCTAGGGAACCGATTCCGGTTCTCTAGCCACTGCCTTCGATTTTAACTACATGTATTTAAACTGGGAATTCTTCTCCCGTTAATTATTTTTGTTAAATCGTGGTTGATTTTTTGCATGTTGTGCAAGTATTTAAATTGAGAAGCATGAACTCGGTGTTAGCACTAACCTGTCTCATCTTCTGATGGCTCAATAAATACTGAGGTCAGCGAAAACGAAAGTACACTTTGGCAGGTGGCGGTAAAATGACGTAATTTTAAGACTGGTTTACATATTGTTTTGAAAACTACATATCAGCGACTCTGGTGTTATTGAATCAGTCTAAAGTCTCGAATGCATATGTTTACAACTGCCTACAGGTAAGATTAAATGGTTAATTGTTTGTAGATGGTGACAGTAGGTGGAAAGATAATTAATGCCTTAGGCGTGTATCCTAGGGATTATAGACAACTATCAAAATTATGTTTGAAGAGTATTTCCGGGCTACTCGATATTGAATTTCAAGTATTTTCTACATTGGGTTCGAGATATGATTTTTCAACAGAGAACTTTTTTTCTGAATTTATTATTTTACGGGAGATTTTCATGTCCCATCGGGAGACCGGGAGATACACTGAAAATACGGGAGAAAAAGGCTCCCGGCGGGAGATAGATATGGCATATATGCTTTTTTTTTTTGGAGGTGAGGGTACAAAACTTTACATGTTGATTATAAATATTGATGGAAAATTAAAAATGAAAAAAAAAAAAAAATGGGGGTGGGGTGGGTGAGGGAATGCTTGATCGGGGTGGTGAGCATGACTGGGTGGAGGAGTGAGGTGAGAGAATAGTATAACTTTGCATGTTGATAAATATTCATGGAAGGTTTGAAAAAAAAGAAATGAAAAAAAAAAATTAGGGGTTGTGGGGGTTGGGAGGGGGATGGGGTGTGACCAAGGCAAGGTGGCGACCAGGTGTGGGTACACAACTTCACAATGTCATGTTTATAATAAATGTTCATGGAAAAGAATGAAAGAAGTTTAATGAAATTCTTCCAATTGGTTGGTTTGTTATGTACAAATCTGTGGATGTGGATTTTTAAACAATTAAAGGGCAATTAATTAATAACTCTATGGAAAATTGACCAATAAAAAAAGAGAATGACTGGCATCATCAAAGTATGCTGGTTCATATTTATTTCAAGTTTCATGAAATTCTACAAACTTGTTACTGAGAAATGGCTGCAGACGTGTATTTTTCATTAAATCAAGGGCAATTACTCTAGGGGAAATTGACCAATCCAAAAAAAACTTGACGGGCACCATTGCAGTATGTTGGCTCATGTTTATTTCAAGTTTGATGAAATTCTACCTGCTAGTTACTGAGAAATGGCTGCGGACGGACATTTTTGTGCATTTTTCATTAAATCAAAGGTAATAACTCTAAGGGAAATTGACCAATCAAAAAAAAACTTAAAGGGCATCATCGCAATATCTTGGTTCATGTCTATTTCAAGTCTGATGAAATTCTACCTGCTAGTTACTGAGAAATGGCTGCGGACGGACATTTTTCATTAAATCAAGGGCAATAACTCTAAGGGAAATTGACCAATCAAAAAAAAAAACTTGACGGGCATCATCGCAGTATGTTGGTTCATGTTTATTTCAAGTTTCATGAAATTCTACCAAGTAGTTACTGAGAAATGGCTGCAGACTGACGGACGGACAACGCCATTTCAATACCCCCTCCCGATTTCATCGGCAGGGGATAATAATACCTTCAAACTGTAATCTGTATTATCAATTACAGGTTTTCCAGCCAGTCATCACAAAAAGTAAGGGAAACAAGAGGGCCAAGATGGCCCTAAGAAGATGGCCCTAAGTCGCTCACCTGAGTAACACACCATAACAGTGTAAACATGTTTTACCTGACAAATATTCTAACCAATTTTCACTTAAGATTAGACCAAAAAAACGTGGCCTCTTGAGTGTAAACAAGCATTTTCTTTGATTTGACCTGGTGACTTAGTTTTTGACCCACATGACCCAGTTTGACCTAGAGATCATTAAGACAAACATTCTGACCAAGTTTCATAAAGATTGAGTCACAATTGTGGTCTCTACAGTGTTCACAAGCTTTTCCTTTGATCTGGACTAGTAACCTAGTTTCCAATCTCACATGACTCAGGATCAAACTTGACCTAGATATTATCAAGACAAACATTCTGACCAAGTTTCATAAATACTGAGTTACTTCTGTGACCTCTAGAATGTTCACAAGCTTTTACTTTGACTCTGATTTGCCCTTGTGACCTAGTTTTTGACCCCACATGACCCAGATTCAAACTTGACCTAGAGATCATTAAGACAAACATTCTGACTAAGTTTCATAAAGATTGAGTCATAACTATGGTCTCTAGTGTTCACAAGATTTTCCTTTGATCTGACCAGGTGACCTAGTTTTTGATCCTATATGACCCTGATTTGAACTTGACCTAGAGGTAATCAAGGCAAATATTCTGATTAATTCTCATGAGTTTCAAACTTGAATTGTGGTCTCTAGAGTGTTAACAAGATTTTCCTTTGATCTGGACTAGTGACCTAGTTTTTGATCCCACATGACCCAGTTTTGAACTTGTCCTAGAGATTATCAAGACAAACATTCTGACCAAGTTTCATAAAGATTGAGTCACAACTGTGGCCTCTAGTGTTCACAAATTTTTCCTATGATCTGGCCTACTGACCTTTTTTTTACCCTATATGACCCAGTTTTGACCATTCTGACCAAGTTTCATGAAGATAGGGTCATAAATGTGGCTTCTAGGGTGTTAACAAGCTTTTCAATTGATTTGACCTCATGACCTAGTTTTTGACCCCACATGACCCAGTTTCTGAAATGGTCTTGAGATCATCAAGATAAACATTCTGTGCAAGTTTGTATCAAATCAAAGCATAAATGAAACATCTATATGGCTGAATGGGCCAAAAAAGAAAATTTTGCCCTTTCAGGGCAGTAACTCTAGAACCCATGATGGAATCTAGCCGATTTTTGACAGGAACCGAAATTTTATTGTAAATGAAGGAGTGTTTAAGTGTGGCTAAAATCGAATATAAAATGTCACTTCTTCCGTGTTCACAAGGTAAAAACTAGAAGATAGCGCATATCTCCCCCAATGCATTGTAGTAATAAGCAAGAAGTCAATAGAGGACAGGAGCAAAAGTCCAAGGGACACCTATGGTTGTCTGCAGTTGGGATCATCTACTTAGCATCCAATCATCCTAAGAAGTTTCAATATTCTAGGTCTAATGATTCTCAAGTTAAGGATTGGAAAACGGTTTTCAACATTCTGGTCCTTGTAACCTAGACCTTTGACCGAGTGATCCCAAAGTCAATAGGGGTCATTAACTCTGCATGTTCAATTATCCTATGAAATTTCAACATTTCTGGGTAAAGTGGTTCTCAAGTTACTGATCAGAAAGAGTTTTCCATGATCCAATATTTAGCTGATTATGGGCTGATATAATGACCCAACAAGAGTGCCAGAATGTCACATTATATTGTAACGCCCGTCACAGCAAATTTCTTTACTCTAGCTGCTGTATTCCAAATGAATTTTAATTTTGTGGTTGTTTAGTAATCATTGTAAGTCTTTTGTTTTCCTAAGTCCACAAAAAAAATTACTTACCAGGTAGAGAGACCTTAAAATACACCTAAAATTTGAAAGTAACATCTATGTTGTACCACAGAAAAGTGGTCTTGGTTTTTCCCTATGGTCAATTATATAAAAGTTACAATATAAGCTATTTATAGTAACAACTAAGGGAAGTTAATCTTTAAAAAAAAAAAAAATCCAAAAAAAAATTGTAAGTCCACATAAAAATCTTTACCAGGTAGAGATTGGTCAAAAACCACCTCAAAATTGGATGTAGCATGCATGTTGTACTACAGAAAAGTGGTCTCGATTTTTCCCTATGACTAGTAACGAAGAAGTTACAGTATAAGCTATTTATAGTAACAACAAAGGGAAGTAATTCTAAAGAAAGGAACTGTGCATGACACTTCCTCTCATGATGGTGTATTATTGTGCCAAGTTACATTCAAATCCCTCCATGCATGAAGAAGAAATGCTTCGGACAAAGTCATACTTGTATTTGACCTTTGGCCTCTAAATGTGACCTTGACCTTAGACCTAGGGACCTGGTTCTTGCGCATGACACTTCCTCTCGTGGTGGTGAACATTTGTGCCAAGTTATATCAAAATCCCTCTATGCATAAAGAAGAAATGCTCCGGACAAGGTTTTCATTCTTGTATCCTTTGGCCTCTAAATGTGACCTTGACCTCAGACCTAGGGACCTGGTTCTTGCGCATGACACTCCGCCTCATGGTGGTGAACATTTGTGACAAGTTATATCAAAATCCCTCTATGCATGAAGAAAGAATGCTCCGGACAAAGTTTTCATTCTTGTATCCTTTGACCTCTAAGTGTGACCTTGACCTTAGATCTAGGGACCTGGTTCTTGCGCATGACACTCCGCCTTATGGTGGTGAACATTTGTGACAAGTTATATCAAAATCCCTCTATGCATGAAGAAGAAATGCTCCGGACAAAGTTTTCATTCTTGTATCCTTTGACCTCTAAGTGTGACCTTGACCTTAGACCTAGGGACCTGGTTCTTGTGCAAGACACTCTGTCTCATGATGGTGAACAACTGCGCCAAGTTTCATCAAAATCCCTCCATGCATGTAGAAGATATGCTCCGGACAGTCATTCTTGAATTTGACCTTTAACCTCTAAGTGTGACCTTGACCTTAGACCTAGGGACCTGGTTCTTGCGCATGACACTCCGTCTCATGATGGTGAACAACTGTGCCAAGTTTCATCAAAATCCCTCCATGCATGTAGAAGATATGCTCCGGACAAAGTCTGTGGACGCCGCCCGCCCGCCCATCCGCCCGCCAGGGGCGTTCCCATAATACGTCCTGTTTTTCAAACGGGCGTATAATTAAAGAAAAAATAAAATGGCACTGTACTGATAATGAAAAACTACAGTTACTGAAATCTATTGATTCCATGTCGAATACATATATAGATGTATATTTCCAAAATGTTCCGTATAATAATATATGTATAAGTTTGACAAAACAAAACAAGAGTGCCAGAATGTCACAATATACGCCCGTCACAGCAAATTTCTTTACTCTAGTACCTGTATTTGCAAATGGAATTTTAATTTTGTGGTTGTTTAGTAATCATTGTAAGTCATTTGTTTTTCTAAGTCCACAAAAAAACTCCTTACCAGGTAGAGATGCATTAAAATACACCTAAAATTTGAAAGTAACATCTATGTTGTACCACAGAAAAGTGGTCTTGTTTTTTCCCTACGGTCAATTATAAAAAAGTTACAATATAAGTTATTTATAGTAACAACTAAGGGAAGATAATCTTATAAAAAAAAAAAAAAAAAAAAAAAAAAAAAAAATTTAAAGTCCACACAAAAATCTTTACCAGGTAGAGATTGGTCAAAATACACCTCATAATTGGATGTAGCATGCATGTTGTACTACAGAAAAGTGGTCTCGATTTTTCCCTACGACTAGTAATGAAAAAGTTACAATATAAGCTATTTATAGTAACAACAAAGGGAAGTAATTCTAAAGAAGGGAACTGCGCATGACACTTCATCTCATGATGGTGTATAATTGTGCCAAGTTACATCAAAATCCCTCCATGCATGAAGAAGAAATGCTTCGGACAAAGTCATTCTTGTATCTGACCTTTGGCCTCTAAGTGTGACCTTGACCTTTGACCTAGGAACCTGGTTCTTGCGCACGACACTCTGACTCGTGGTGGTGAACATTTGTGCAAAGTTATATCAAAATCCCTCTATGCATGAAGAAGAAATGCTCCAGACAAGGTTTTCATTCTTGTATCCGTTGACCTCTAAGTGTGACCTTGACCTTAGACCTAGGGACCTGGTTTTTGCGCATGACACTCCGCCTCGTGGTGGTGAACATTTGTGCCAAGTTATATCAAAATCCCTCCATGCATGAAGAAAATATGCTCCGGACAAAGTTTTCTTTCTTGTATCCTTTGACCTCTAAGTGTGACCTTGAACTTAGACCAAGGGACCTGGTTCTTGCGCATGACACTCCGTCTCATGATGATGAACAACTGTGCCAACTTTCATCAAAATCCCTCCATGCATGAAGAAAATATGCTCCGGACAAAGTCATTCTTGAATTTGACCTTTGACCTCTAAGTGTGACCTTGACCTTACACCTAGGGACCTGGTTTTTGCGCAAGACACTCCGTCTCATGATGGTGAACAACTGTGCCAAGTTTCATCAATTTGAAAATCCCTTCATGCATGTAGAAGATATGCTCCGGACAAAGTCTGTGGACGCCGCCCGCCCGCCAGGGGCGTTCCCATAATACGTCCCGTTTTTCAAACGGGCGTATAAAAATGGTATCAGTTGGGAGTGGACAGCATATTAACGTTTACTTTCCAAGTCTTGCAAGATTGAAGGCAATGGTCCATTTTTATGTTTGTTAATAACTTTGCCAGTAAAACACACTGGAAAATGGTCACTGAAAGAGAGGTTTAAGTACTTCTATGTTTATTACTTGCTATGGACTGTTTGAGAATATAATTATGATCAATTAAGTTCAATGCCCAGGCGGGACATATGTTCTCTGTGAGGATTTGATAAAAAAAACACTGTGTCTGAAATCATTCGCCCTCCATCCCTGATTTATGTGGGGAAGTTGGCAGTTACTTGCAGAGAACAGGTCTGTACTGGTACAGAATCCAGAAACACTGGTTAGGTTAACTGCCAGCCATTACATAACTGAAATACTGTTGAAAAATGGCATTCAACCCAAAAACAAACAATCAAGGTAGAAGTTTGAGATGTAACTCTTGTGGGTTTATCTACTAATTGGGTGCAATTATGTGCATTAATGATGTTATTCCATGCATATTTTGCTGTTTTATTGTCAAAGAAGTTGTAGTAGAAGTCTAATACCATAAAGTCTCTAAACTTTCATGTTCTACGTCTGGTCTTTGCCAGCATAGGTACTTTTTCACATAAACAATGTTTTATAAAAGCAATTTTCGGTTGCTGTGCATTTAAATGTGTTAAATTAACAATAATGCCGCATAAGTTTTTCATTCATTTCTTCATTCTTCTATACAGTGACCCTTACCTGTAAGTAGAAATTTCTGAAGTTGAAGGGAAACAACTCCTGTGTACAGTTTGACTTTTCTTAGAAAATAAGAAAGTCATATTTGGAAAGTTATCATTACTGGTAACAAGAAGAGTTTGGTAAATTGGGTTAAATGCTATAATTTCCTCCACCCTTTTTACACAAACATCTATTTCAGCTGGACATTTACTTGAAAAATGTGCAAAATTCAACTTTAAGTAATGAAATTCTGTTATTGGCTACAAATAATTTATGTTGGAATTAGAGGATTTCAAAACAATTCAAAGGCAATAACTCTAAAGTTGATTTAAATATATTCTGACAAAGTTGAATGTGCACAACTGCCTTACAGTGACCTAAATTTATATAAATTTCATCAAGATCCATCAATGAGTTATGTGGGAATTCATGAATCTTAAAATAACAAGTGAATGAAGTATTGCCATGCAATACAAAGTCCCCTACTGGAAGGCACCTAATTTTCTCTTCTGCAGTATAACATAATGAACTGATATCTGTCAATGATGTATGAACAATATTGTACTATATATACAATAAAATATAACAAAGCACTTGGATTAAAATTTGCATATATAAAAACGTACAGTTGTTTTCATTTGGATTTTTTTTTGGCCGATTATACAAAACGTTATCATAAAAGATATTTATAGTAACAACAAAGTGAAATAAACCCTAAAAAAAAAAACAAAAAAAATCTATAAAATATAAGTCCACAAAAAACTCTTTACCAGTAGAGATAGATCAAAATACACCTAAAATCTGGATGTACCGTGCATGTTGTACCACAGAAAAGTGGTCTCAATTTTTCCCTATGGCCAGTAATAAAAAAGTTACAATATGATCTATTTATAGTAAAAACAAAGGGACATAATTCTAAAAAAAAGTGTGCCTCATAGTGGTGAATATTTCTGCCAAGTTACATCACAAGAGCTGTTGGATGACAGCGCGCTCGACTATTCGAAGAATTGATTGAAGAATGGGGTCAAAATATTTCCATAGATTTTCAGACAAAAGAAAAAAATGGATTAAACAAAAAATTTTCCTTTATTTGTGGATTTCGATTAGTCTTGCACTAAGTGGCAATGTGTGACCATGATGGCAAATATGTTATTAAGTTATATGTTAGGCAAACACAGACTTGTATGAAAAGTTTAACTAATTTCCAAGTCCAAAAAGGGTCATAATTCAGTCAAAATAGTTGACAGAGTTATGTACACTTGCCTACAGATGGAAATCATGTTGATATACTAGTGTTAACAGTTTCAAAGCCACAGTTCAAATATTTTGACAAAAATGTCAAAGTCCAAAAAGGGCCATAATTCAGCCAAAATAGTTGTCAAGAGTTATGTACTCTTGCCTGCAGATGGAAATCATAATGATAAACAAGTGTTTAAAGTTTAAAAGCCATATGTCAAATAGTCTTGACAAAACATGGACATATATGAAAACAGAACCAATTTCCAAGTTCAAAAAGGGCCATAATTCAGCCAAAAAAGATGACAGAGTTATGTACTCTTGCCTATTGATAGAGACTACAATACTGAACAAGATATAAAAGTTTCAAAGCCATATGTCAAACACTTTACACAAAATATAAACTGGTACGAAAAACTTAACCAAGACTTCTAAGTCAGAAGGGGCCATAATTCAGCAAAAATGCTTGATGGAGTTATGTACTCTTGCCTACAACTGGATATGGTGATGGTAAACAAGTGTTGAAAGTTTCAAAGCTTTATCTCAAAAGACTTTGTCAAAATGTAGACTGGTACGAAAAACTTAACCAAGATTTCTAAGTAAAAAAGGGGCAATAATTCAACCAAAATGCTTGATGGAGTTATGTACTCTTGCCTACAACTGGACATGATGATGGTAAACAAGTGTTGAAAGTTTAAAAGCTTTATCTCAAAAGACTTTGCCAAAATATGAACTGGTACGAAAAACTTAACCAAGATTTCTAAGTCAAAAGGGGCCATAATTCAGTCAAAATGCTTGACAGAGTTATATACTCTTGCCTATAACTGGACATGGTGATGGTAAACAAGTGTTGAAAGTTTCAAAGCTTTATCTCAAAAGACTTTGTCAAAATGTGGACTGGTATGAAAAACTTAACCAGGGTGTGACGCCGACGCCGACGCCGTGGTGAGTAGGATAGCTCTACTTATTCTTCGAATAGTCGAGCTAAAAATCCCTCCATGCATGAACAAGAAATGCTCCGGACAAAGTCATTCTTGAATTTGACCTTTAACCTCTAAGTATGACCTTGACCTTAGACCTAGAGCCGGGGCTTTGCGCACAACATCTTGTCTCATCCAGGGAAATGTTTGTGCCAACTGATATTCAAATCCTGTTTTGCACGACAAAGTTATACACCAGACAGGAAAAAAATCCTATTGACCTTTGATCTCAAAGTGTGACCTTGACCTTTAAGCTAGGGTTCTAGGTGTTGCGCATGACATGTCGTCTCATCATGGGGAACATTTATGCCAAGTAATATTGTAATCCCTTGATGGATGACAAAGTTCTGGACCGGACAGGAAAAAAACCCTATTGACTTTGGCCTCCAATTGTGACCTTGACCTTTGAGCTAGGGGTCCGGATTTTGCACACGACATGTTGCCTCATCATTAGGCACATTTGTGCTAAGTAATATCAAAATCTCTTCATGGATGGCAGAGTTATGGACCGGACAGGAAAAAAGCCCTATTGACATTTGTCCCCCAATGGTGACCTTGACCTTTGAGCAAGGGCTCCGGCATTTGCACAGGACATGTTGTCTCATCATGGGGAACATCTGTGCTAAGTAATATTGAAATCCCTTAATGAATGACAGAGTTATGGACCGGACAAGAAACAGACCCTGTTCAATGCCATGTTAACATTTGACTGCTAAGTGTGACCTTGACCTTTAAGCTAGGGGTCCGAAAGTCGTGCACGACACATCGTCTTATTATGAGGTACTATTGTGCCAATTGATATTAAAATCCCTTCATAGATGGGAGAATTATGGACCGGACAGGAAAAAAGCCCTGTTGACCTTTGACCTCAAATTGTGACCTTGACCTTTGAGCTAGGGGTGCAGGTTTTGCGCACGACACGTCGTCTCATCATCAGGAATACTTGTGACAAGTAACATTAAAATCCCTTCATGGATGAAAGAGTTATGGACCGGACACGAAACAGACCCTGTTCATGCCATGTTAACATTTGACTGCTACGTGTGACCTTGACCTTTGAGCTAGGGGTCTCAAAGTTGTGCATGACACATCATCTTATTATGAGGTACAATTGTGCCAAGTGATATTAAAATCCCTTCATGGATGGGAGAGTTATGGACCGGACAGGAAAAAAGCCCTGTTGACCTTTGACCTCCAACTGTGACCTTGACCTTTAAGCTAGGGGTCCGGGTTTTGCGCATGACACGTTGTCTTATCATGGGGAACATTTGTGCCAAGTAATATTAAAATCCCTTCATGGATAAAAGAGTTATGGACCGGACACGAAATTGCGGACGGACGGAATGACAGAATGACGGAAAAGCGCATTCCTATAGTCCCCGAAATTGGTTTTCAACCAGTAGGGGACTAAAAAAGTGTGCCTCGTGGTGGTGAACATTTGTGCCAAGTTACATCAAAATCCCTCCATGCATGAAGAAAAAATGTTACAGACAGTCATTCTTGAATTTGACCTTTGACCTCTAAGTATGACCTTGACCTTAGACCCAGGGCCAGCGCTTTGTGCACAACATGTTGTCTCATCCAGGGGAATGTTTGTGCCAACTGATATTTAAATCCTGTTTTGCATTAAAATAGAACGGACAGGAAAAAAAATCCTACTGACCTTTGATCTCAGTGTGACCTTGACCTTTAAGCTAGGATTCTGGGTGTTGCGCATGACATGTGGTCTCATCATGGGGAACATTTATGCCAAGTAATATTGTAATCTCTTGATGGATGACAGAGTTCTGGACCAGACAGGAAAAAACCCTATTGACATTAGGCCTCAAATTGTGACCTTGACCTTTGAGCTAGGGGAGCGGGTTTTGCGGATGACACGTCGTCTCATCATGGGGAACATTTGTGTCAAGTAATATTAAAATCCTTTCATGGATGAAAGAGTTATGGACCGGACACGAAACAGACCCTGTTCATGCCATGATAACATTTGACTGCTAAGTGTGACCTTGACCTTTGAGCTAGGGGTCTGAAAGTTGTACATGACACAACGTCTTATTATGAGGTACAATTGTGCCAAGTGATATTAAAATCCCTTCATGGATGGGAGAGTTATGGACCGGACAGGAAAAAAGCCATGTTGACCTTTGACCTCCAATTGTGACCTTGACCTTTAACCTAGGGGTCCGGGTTTTGCACATGACACGTCGTCTCATCATGGGGAACATTTGTGCCAAGTAATATTAAAATCCCTTCATGGATAAAAGAGTTATGGACCAGACACGAAATTGCGGACGGACGGAATGACAGAATGAAAGAATGATGGAATGACGGAAAAGCGCATTCCTATAGTCCCCGAAACTGGTTTTCAACCAGTAGGGGACTAATAAAAGGGCAATAACTCTACAGTTACTGAAGAAATGTTCGTGAATGTTGACCATGTACCACCAACCTAAAGTAATCTATATTTGATTAATATTTGTAAAAAGTTTAATGAAGATCCAGTAAACAAAATTGATCCAGTTCTGAGTATGACGTCGTTTTTTCTATTATTTGACACAGTGACCTAGTTTTTGAGCTCATGTGACCCAGTTTTCAACTTGACCTAGATATTATCAAGATAAAAATTCTGACCAATTTTCATGAAGATCCATTGAAAAATATGGTCTCTAGAGAGGTCACAAGGTTTTTCTATCATTTGACCTATTGACCTAGTTTTCGAAGGTACGTGACCCTGTTTTGAACTTTACCTAGATATCATCAAGGTGAACATTCTCACTAATTTTCATGAAGATCTCATGAAAAATATGGCCTCTAGAGAGGTAACAAGGCAGTCTGAACGACAGCTAAATCCCCCGCCACTGCTATGGATAGTGAAAGGGTAAACCTTTGATTTTAGCTGTGACCTTGACCTTGAACTGACATGGCTGACTCATGAATTCTGCACAACGTCTTGATGAGGTGATCATTTGACCCAAGTTTCATGAAAATCCTTCAAGGGGTTTAGGAGATACAGAGCTGAAACCTTTGACCTTCAGTTGTGACCTTGACCTTGAGTTGACATGGCTGACTCTTGAGTTCTTTATGAGGTGATCATTTGACCCAAGTTTGATGAAAATCCTTCAAGGGGTTTAGGAGATACAGAGTGGACACCAAATGGAAGGCTCAAACCTTCTACCCTTAGTTGTGACCTTCACTTTGAGCTGGCATGGTTGACTCATAATTTCTGCACATCGTTCTGATGAGGTAATCATTTGACCCAAGTTTTATAAAATTCCTTCAAGGGGTTTAGGAGATATAGAGCGGACACAAAATGGAAGGCTCAAACCTTTGACCTTCAGTTGTGACCTTGACCTTGAGGCGACAAGGCTGACTCATAAGTTCTGCACATCGCCTTGATGAGGTGATCATTTGACCCAAGTTTGATGAAAATCCTTCAAGGGGTTTAGGTGATATAGAGTGGACACAAAATGGAAGGCTCAAACCTTTGACCCTAAGCTGTGACCTTGACCTTGAGCTGGCATGACTGACTCATGGGTTCTGCACATCGTCTTGATGAGGTGATCATTTGACCCAAGTTTTATAAAATTCCTTCAAGGGGTTTAAGAGATATAGAGCGGACACAAAATGGAAGGCTCAAACCTTTGACCCTGAGTTGTGACCTTGACCTTGAGCTGGCATGGCTGACTCATGGGTTCTGCACATCGTCTTGATGAGGTGATCATTTGACCCAAGTTTTATAAAATTCCTTCAAGGGGTTTAGGAGATATAGAGCGGACACAAAATGGCAGGCTCAAACCTTTGACCTTGAGTTGTGACCTTGACCTTGAACCGACAAGGCTGACTCATGGGTTCTGCACATCGTCTTGATGAGGTGATCATTTGACCCAAGTTTGATGAAAATCCTTCAAGGGGTTTAGGAGATATGGAGCGGACACGAAAGTGTTACGGACGGAAGGACGGACGGAAGGACGGACGGACGGACGGAAGGACGGAAGGACGGACGCAGACCATTCCTATAATCCCTCCGCCACGGCGGGGGATTAACAAGGTATTTCTATTTTTATACCTACTGGCCTAGTTTTTGACCGCACTTGACCCAGTTTCAAAACTGACCTAGATATCATCAAGGTGAACATTCAGATCAATTTTCATGAAGATCCATTGAAAAATATGGCCTCTAGAGAGGTCAAAAGATTTTAAGAATTTTAGACCTACTGACCTAGTTTTTGACCGCAGTTGACCCAGTTTCAAATTTGACCTAGATATCATCAAGATGAACATTCAGACCAACTTTCATACAGATCCCATGAAAAGTATAGCCTCTAGAGAGGCCACAAGGTTTTTTTATTATTTGACCTACTGAACTAGTTTTTTAAGGCACCTGACCCAGTTTCTAACCTGACCTAGATATCATCAAGGTGAACATTCTGACCAATTTTTATGGAGATCCATTCACAAGTATGGCCTCTAGAGAGGTCACAAGGTTTTTCTATTTTTAGACCTACTGACCTAGTTTTTGACCGCACATGACCCTGTTTCGAACTTGACCTAGATATCATCAAGATGAACATTCAGACCAACATTCATATAGATCCCATGAAAAATATGGCCTTTAGAAAGGTCACAAGGTTTTTCTATTATTTGACCTACTGACCTAGTTTTTGAAGGCACGTGACCCACTTTCGAACTTGACCTAGTTATCATCAAGATGAACATTCAGACCAACTTTCATACAGATCCCATGAAAAAAAGGCCTCTAGAGAGGTCACAAGGTTTTTCTATTATTTGACCTACTGACCTAGTTTTTTAAGGCACATGATCCACTTTCGAACCTGACCTAGATATCATCAAGTTGAACATTCTGACCAATTTTCATGAAGATCTCATGAAATATATGGCCTCTAGAGAGGTCACAAGGTTTTTCTATCTTCAGACCTACTGACCTAGTTTTTGATCGCACGTGACCCAGTTTCGAACTTGATCTAGATATCATCAAGATGAACATTCAGACCAATTTTCATACAGATCCCATGAAAAATATGGCCTCTAGAGAGGTCACAAGGTTTTTCTATTATTTGACCTACTGACCTAGTTTTTGATGGCACATGACCCAGTTTCGAACTTGACCCAGATATCATCAAGGTGAACATTCTGACCAATTTTCATGAAGATCTTGTGAAATATATTTATTTATTTTATTTATTTGGGTTTTACGGCGCACCAACACAGTATAGGTTATATGGCACCAAACAGGACTACAAATTTTGGTTTCACATCCCATTTACATCGAAATAAAAACATGAGGTATGGAATGTGAAATATATGGCCTCTAGAGAGGTCACAAGGTTTTTCTATTTTTAGACCTACTGACCTAGTTTTTGATGGCACGTGACCCAGTTTCGAACTTGACCCAGATATCATCAAGGTGAACATTCTGACCAATTTTCATGAAGATCTTGTGAAATATATGGCCTCTATAGAGGTCACAAGGTTTTTCTATTTTTAGACCTACTGACCTAGTTTTTGATTGCACGTGACCCAGTTTCGAACCTGGCCTAGATATCGTCAAGGTGAACACTCTGACCAATTTTCATGAAGATCTTATGAAATATATGGCCTTTAGAGAGGTCACAAGGTTTTTCTATTTTTAGACCTACTGACCTAGCTTTTGAAGGCACGTGACCCAGTTTCGAACTTGACCTAGATATCATCAAGATGAACATTCTGACCAACTTTCATAAAGATCCCATGAAAAATGTGACCTCTAGAGTGGTCACAAGCAAAAGTTTACGGACACACGGACGTACGCACGGACGACGGACACCGCGCGATCACAAAAGCTCACCTTGTCAATTTGTGACAGGTGAGCTAAAAAGTTGCAACATAAGTTATTCAGCTATTGATAGTAACAACTAAGGGAAGTTAATCTTTGGGAAACAAGAGGGCAAAGATGGCCCTAGGTCGCTCACCTGAGAAATACACCGTAACAGTGTAATCTTGTTTGACCTAATGATTTCATGGAAACACATATTCTGGCCAATTTTCATTAGGATTGGACCAAAAAGGTAGTCTCTTGAGTTTAAACAAGTATTTGTTTTGATATGACCTACTTTATGACCCATATTCAAACTTGAAATAGACTTCATCAAGGCAATCATTCTGACCAAATTTCATGAAGATCAATTAAAAAATACAGCCTCTATCAAATACTTAAGGTTTTTCTTCAATTTGACCTAGTGACCTACTTTTTAACCCCATATAGCCCATATTCAAACTCGACCTGGATTTCATCAAGGCTATCATTCTGACCAAATTTCACGAAGTTCAATTGAAAAATACAGCCTCTATCGCATACAGTGTTATCTTGGATTTGATCTAGTAACCTACTTTTAAACCCCAGATGACCCATATTCGAATTCTGCCTGGATTTCTTCAAGGTAATCATTCTGACCAAATTTCATGAAGATCAATAAATTATTGAAAAATACAGCCTCTATCACATACACAAAGTCAGGGAACATCCTAGGTCACAATTTTAAGGAGAAGTGACTTCTCCCTAAACAGAATTTAGGAAGAAATCGAGGAATTTAAGGAGATTCCCCATAGTATTCAGTTTCCTGCCTATATATATCCACTTTCTATGGGTCTTGCTATAATTTATAAACAGTAATTATTTAAGGAAATTGATTATTGCATTATTACTTTCATGAATTTCTAAATAAAGTATCAACTTAGCTATGAAAAAGTTGCCTTTAAATTCTTATCCGAAATGTGTACATCCGAAACTCGTAATTTATCAGGTGCACGATCGAAACGCTGTGAAAATTTTCATTCATGTTTCAATTCTGGTGCTTTAATAATGCCCGATTTTTGCATCAACTTGTTCAGATTTACACAAATAAACTATTTATTTATCAATCCTTTTGAAAATAATAACAAACTCGTAGATATTGGCGATCTTTTTACAATATTTTGTACAGCAGTTCTGACATCCGCGGAATCAGTTTTTTTTTTTATCAACAGCGCCTGGGCAATTCATTTAGTGAGATTGGTTGTATTTGAAATAATTTTTGAAGTGATTTTTAATAAAATCAAGAAATAATATACAACTGATGCATAAGATC
>NW_026461232.1:0-64726 GCF_021730395.1 Mercenaria mercenaria | reverse complement strand
CACGTTTAACACAAGAAGAGCAGTCGATATAGTCTTTTTTTAATTTACATAACAATATAAAAGCAGATAAAATTTCATCTATCGTTTATATGTGGACGCGTGCCTTCTGTATGTAAACAATTATACCCTATACCATAATGTACTTCTATAAATTGGGATTCCAAATACGGTAACTAGTAACTGATTTTTTTTTTTTTTTGCACAATATGTTGTAGAAAATAAAGTATTATATAAGGTTTAGAAATGATAAGTTTCAATCAGTTTTCAACAATGAATTGGAAGGAACACTTGCAAAACATTTATTTTCATTTGAAAAGTCCTACCAGCTACGCTGGACCAAGCAAAATATACAGATACTTGAAGAAAGAAGGGAAATTAAAGGTTGGAATGCACAGTATTCGGCAGTGGTTACAGAATATTGATGCCTACAGTCTGCAACGCCCGTTGCGTTACAAATTTAAAACAAGAAAGGTAATTTCACAAGAACTAGACGCTCTTTGGAATGTTGATTTAGCTGATGTTTCCAATATGGCAAAGGAGAATAACGGGACCCGTTATTTGTTTATAGCTATCGACACACTCTCTCGATACTTGTGGGTAATTATTTTGAAAAACAAACTTCACGGATCAATCATAGAAGGTTTCCAACGGATATTTAAAACAGGGAGAAAACCTAAAGAAGTGAGATCCGATCCTGGAAGTGAATGGAAAAACAGATGGGTGAATTCATTTCTCAACAAGAAAGGTGTGCATCATTATGTTACATATAACATCACCCATGCGAACTATGCGGAGAGGGTCATTCGCTCGCTGAAGGCTTTGATGTATCAATATTTTACACATGAACGGACTTGCAACTATTTTAAAGTACTAAAGATAATAGGTAAGGGTAGATTTCTCGGAAGCAGAGAGCGCAAAAAACACAGCCCCAGAGCCATGCATTTGCCAACAACAAAAAGAAGCTGTAATGGAAAAAAAATTCAGACATCCAACAAGTACATATTAATTCATGCTAAATATTGATGGAGGGAGAAATGGGGTCGGAGGGGGGAGGAACCCGAGGGCAAAGTTGAACAAGGCCGAATGTACAAGGGAATGCCATGTTCTTTAGAAACAGTCGCACTACAACGTAACCACAATAGTATGGAAGCGTCCTGGTGCCAGCAGAGAGATTTAAATTTGTCTTACGTACGACTTACAATCTCCTACGTAGGAGTTAGTATCTCCTACGTAGGACTTAGTATCTCCTACGTAAGAGATACTATGTCCTACGTAGGACTTAGTATCTCCTACGTAGTACTTAGTATCTCCTACGTAGGACATAGTATCTCCTACGTAGTACTTAATATCTCCTACGTAGGACATAGTATCTCCTACGTAGGACATAGTATCTCCTACGTAGGATATATTAAGTACTACGTAGGAGTTAGTATCTCCTACGTAGGACTTAGTATCTCCTACGTAGGAGTTAGTATCTCCTAGGTAGGACTTAGTATCGCCTACGTAGGACATATTATCTCCTACGTAGGGCTTAGTATCTCCTACGTAGGACATATTATCTCCTACGTAGGAGTTAGTATCTCCTACGTAGGACTTAGTATCTCCTACGTAGGAGTTAGTAACTCGTACGTATGTCACTGACTAAAAGACTCTCAAGCATGCGCAGTGGAACAATATACTCGTGTGTACTATTATTACGTAAGGATTATCTGATTAGCTGATACCAGTAGATTACATATTTGTAAATAATTAAACATCTCCCTTCTTTCAATGTCCCACACAAACTTCGTAAGTATGAATTAAAGACACATTTGACAAAGTTCTGAATTTGACAGATGAAGTAGTCAATAAATTTGTTTTAATACATTTTTTTTTTGGGGGGGGGGGAGTGGGAGGGGGGAGGACTATGTAGTTTGGGTATAGTCACACTGCGATACCCACTACACAACAAGATGCACTTCTAGGCATTGCTCCAGGCATGGGCTGACATCAGGTTACAACCGCTGACATTCCATAAGCCAACCGGGCAGTTTATGAGCATGAAGAATTGAAACATGTCATGTGAGGTTTCGAACCTTTACCATACGGCTATGGAGGCCTCTCTTGAAATTATGTAGAGAGTTCAAAAGTATGATTAAAGTATATCATGAAAGTTACTAAATATAATGACCGCCAGTTATTGTTTTGACCGATTGTATGATTTGATTAATAAACTTTCTTTCAATAAAGGCACTGACCTACACATTTTGGCTAAAAATGGTCTTTCTTTAAAATTGAAGTTCGGTCATACATACTATGGACATTAAAATTCGAGTTTTTGTTTCTAAACTATCCTTAACCTACTCAATCAAGGAAAAAAGATGCCAGAGCCTGGAATCGAACCCAGGCCGCCACGGCAATGAAAATTTTCCTGCTGTCTTTAACAATATACACCACGGAGGAATACGTATACAATGACCCTTGAATGTAGATATTTAATAATTAGGCAGTTTACCTCAGTAAAACGTTACAAACGCTTTTCAATTTCCGGTGTAAAAGTTAATGAAAGATGAAACTTAGCATGTTTCCCCTTTGATGTTTACATCAATGCTTTTCTTGTAATATATTTAATTTACTCAATTACCTTAACATCAAAGTTTTCAAAAAATACCTATATCACCTTTAAAAAGATAAAAAAGATCAATACAGTTCCGTTGTTGTCAATCATCTAATACAGGTTATCAATCCATATCACCTTTAATAATAGTTACGTCTGAAAGAAATAAATATATGTACCGTTTTCCAATAAGTTAAAATATTTTAACCTACCATGAATTATAATAAAATGGGGTAGAGTTGGGGTTGAAATGTCTTGGGGTCGAATTGTCTCTTGGCTTGGGGTTTAAATGTCTTGCTACCGTCGGAAAATGTATGTGTCATCGGGCTTCAGAAAAGACCAAATTTTAAGAAGATCTTTGTAAACTGAACGATATACATTATGTAAATCTGTGATAAATATCTTTTCGAGATAGAGATAAAATGTACTGAAAATCAAGTTGGGAAATTCTAACACGCAGCCTGATGACGATTTTATCAGTCATGCACTTTGACCTTTGCGAGAGGCCTCCTTGTGAGATGCGATGTTGGGAGATGACGTAATAGGACAAACAATCTGACTAAAGTACATCTCCTATTACACTACGCATAGGATCTGACAACGAGCTATTGATGGCCTCGTTCTGACAACCCTTCCGCTAGCCAAACAAAAGCTAACTTACAACATTTTGTAAGCTGTAAAAAGCCTTCGTTTTTTTGATATCAACAATTTTTATGTCGAAAGATGTCAGATAGCCAGTTAGCTCAGTCGGTAGGGCACTTGCTCTGTAAGCGAGGGGTCCCGGGTTCGAGCCCTGGATAAACTGCAAATTTGTCTTACTCTGACATTCGAACAAGTTGTCTGATTGGTTCAAACAAAAATAGATTTGCGAAAATAAAAATAACAATATTAGAAATCCGAAATATAAAGAAGACGAATGTGAATGGGTCGTTCTCAGATCTTCGTTTAGAAGATAAATGACTTCTCAATACCTGGAGTTCTTTGATTACTTGCTGAAACAACCAAATTTTATTATTTAAAATCCTTTTATAAATATAACATATCTACCAAGGAAATGTAAACTGTTACATGTGTATCCACCCTTTTTCCTTTTTTTTTCTTTTTTTTTTTTGTTTTTGAAAAAAATACCCAATAAAAGTAAAAGGAAGTTTGCATGGAATCATCTTCCGACGAATAACACGGTGATTGCTACAACAAGTTAATGCTTATAGAGATTTTATTCAAAGTTCAAGCTCAAATGGTCTAAGGTTATCATAGTTTATTGAACAGTTTCAAAACACTTACCAGATTTCTCAGATGCTTGAATTATTCCAGATTGATATAAATAATTTATCTGTCTCACAATCGCGTTCTATTTTTGTGTTTTGTAGACTAATGCATATAATTGTATGTATCTGGCGATAGAGCACTTAACAGCACAGAACAAAACCATTAACCTTTCTATGTCATTCATTAGTTGTAGTGTCTTAAACAAATCACAGTCACAAGTGTAAATTATTACATTATTACTATCTTGTCTATCCAGTTCACTTAAATAAATGTATTTCAAACTCTGTATGATAAATATGAAATGGGGGTTCTGCGCCACTATATAGTATCTATATGAGGGATGATAACTGATGTGTTAAATCTATTTTTAGCTTGAAAATCCCGAATTGGTTAAATATAGCACTAGGTTCTTTCTATCTGTGTTATTTTTAGTTAGGAATTTCCTTGTTTTAAAATAAGATTAGATGTTTGGACAAGTTGATTCACGTTTAACACAAGAAGAGCAGTCGATATAGTTTTTTTTAAATTTACATAACAATATAAAAGTAGATGAAATTTTATCTATCGTTTATATGTGGACGCGTGCCTTCTGTATGTAAACAATTATACCCTATACCATAATGTACTTCTATAAATTGGGATTCCAAATACGGTAACTAGTAACTGATTTTTTTTTTGCACAATATGTTGTAGAAAATAAAGTATTATATAAGGTTTAGAAATGATAAGTTTCAATCAGTTTTCAACAATGAATTGGAAGGAACACTTGCAAAACATTTATTTTCATTTGAAAAGTCCTACCAGCTACGCTGGACCAAGCAAAATATACAGATACTTGAAGAAAGAAGGGAAATTGAAGGTTGGAATGCACAGTATTCGGCAGTGGTTACAGAATATTGATGCCTACAGTCTGCAACGCCCGTTGCGTTACAAATTTAAAACAAGAAAGGTAATTTCACAAGGACTAGACGCTCTTTGGAATGTTGATTTAGCTGATGTTTCCAATATGGCAAAGGAGAATAACGGGACCCGTTATTTGTTTATAGCTATCGACACACCCTCTCAATACTTGCGGGTAATTATTTTGAAAAACAAACTTCACGGATCAATCATAGAAGGTTTCCAACGGATATTTAAAACAGGGAGAAAACCTAAAGAAGTGAGATCCGATCCTGGAAGTGAATGGAAAAACAGATGGGTGAATTCATTTCTCAACAAGAAAGGTGTGCATCATTATGTTACATATAACATCACCCATGCGAACTATGCGGAGAGGGTCATTCGCTCGCTGAAGGCTTTGATGTATCAATATTTTACACATGAACGGACTTGCAACTATTTTAAAGTACTAAAGATAATAGGTAAGGGTAGATTTCTCGGAAGCAGAGAGCGCAAAAACACAGCCCCAGAGCCATGCATTTGCCAACAACAAAAAGAAGCTGTAATGGAAAAAAAATTCAGACATCCAACAAGTACATATTAATTCATGCTAAATATTGATGGAGGGAGAAATGGGGTCGGAGGGGGGAGGAACCCGAGGGCAAAGTTGAACAAGGCCGAATGTACAAGGGAATGCCATGTTCTTTAGAAACAGTCGCACTACAACGTAACCACAATAGTATGGAAGCGTCCTGGTGCCAGCAGAGAGATTTAAATTTGTCTTACGTACGACTTACAATCTCCTACGTAGGAGTTAGTATCTCCTACGTAGGACTTAGTATCTCCTACGTAAGAGATACTATGTCCTACGTAGGACTTAGTATCTCCTACGTAGTACTTAGTATCTCCTACGTAGGACATAGTATCTCCTACGTAGTACTTAATATCTCCTACGTAGGACATAGTATCTCCTACGTAGGACATAGTATCTCCTACGTAGGATATATTAAGTACTACGTAGGAGTTAGTATCTCCTACGTAGGACTTAGTATCTCCTACGTAGGAGTTAGTATCTCCTAGGTAGGACTTAGTATCGCCTACGTAGGACATATTATCTCCTACGTAGGGCTTAGTATCTCCTACGTAGGACATATTATCTCCTACGTAGGAGTTAGTATCTCCTACGTAGGATTAGTATCTCCTACGTAGGAGTTAGTAACTCGTACGTATGTCACTGACTAAAAGACTCTCAAGCATGCGCAGTGGAACAATATACTCGTGTGTACTATTATTACGTAAGGATTATCTGATTAGCTGATACCAGTAGATTACATATTTGTAAATAATTAAACATCTCCCTTCTTTCAATGTCCCACACAAACTTCGTAAGTATGAATTAAAGACACATTTGACAAAGTTCTGAATTTGACAGATGAAGTAGTCAATAAATTTGTTTTAATACATTTTTTTTGGGGGGGGGGGAGTGGGAGGGGGGAGGACTATGTAGTTTGGGTATAGTCACACTGCGATACCCACTACACAACAAGATGCACTTCTAGGCATTGCTCCAGGCATGGGCTGACATCAGGTTACAACCGCTGACATTCCATAAGCCAACCGGGCAGTTTATGAGCATGAAGAATTGAAACATGTCATGTGAGGTTTCGAACCTTTACCATACGGCTATGGAGGCCTCTCTTGAAATTATGTAGAGAGTTCAAAAGTATGATTAAAGTATATCATGAAAGTTACTAAATATAATGACCGCCAGTTATTGTTTTGACCGATTGTATGATTTGATTAATAAACTTTCTTTCAATAAAGGCACTGACCTACACATTTTGGCTAAAAATGGTCTTTCTTTAAAATTGAAGTTCGGTCATACATACTATGGACATTAAAATTCGAGTTTTTGTTTCTAAACTATCCTTAACCTACTCAATCAAGGAAAAAAGATGCCAGAGCCTGGAATCGAACCCAGGCCGCCACGGCAATGAAAATTTTCCTGCTGTCTTTAACAATATACACCACGGAGGAATACGTATACAATGACCCTTGAATGTAGATATTTAATAATTAGGCAGTTTACCTCAGTAAAACGTTACAAACGCTTTTCAATTTCCGGTGTAAAAGTTAATGAAAGATGAAACTTAGCATGTTTCCCCTTTGATGTTTACATCAATGCTTTTCTTGTAATATATTTAATTTACTCAATTACCTTAACATCAAAGTTTTCAAAAAATACCTATATCACCTTTAAAAGATAAAAAAGATCAATACAGTTCCGTTGTTGTCAATCATCTAATACAGGTTATCAATCCATATCACCTTTAATAATAGTTACGTCTGAAAGAAATAAATATATGTACCGTTTTCCAATAAGTTAAAATATTTTAACCTACCATGAATTATAATAAAATGGGGTAGAGTTGGGTTGAAATGTCTTGGGGTCGAATTGTCTCTTGGCTTGGGGTTTAAATGTCTTGCTACCGTCGGAAAATGTATGTGTCATCGGGCTTCAGAAAAGACCAAATTTTAAGAAGATCTTTGTAAACTGAACGATATACATTATGTAAATCTGTGATAAATATCTTTTCGAGATAGAGATAAAATGTACTGAAAATCAAGTTGGGAAATTCTAACACGCAGCCTGATGACGATTTTATCAGTCATGCACTTTGACCTTTGCGAGAGGCCTCCTTGTGAGATGCGATGTTGGGAGATGACGTAATAGGACAAACAATCTGACTAAAGTACATCTCCTATTACACTACGCATAGGATCTGACAACGAGCTATTGATGGCCTCGTTCTGACAACCCTTCCGCTAGCCAAACAAAAGCTAACTTACAACATTTTGTAAGCTGTAAAAAGCCTTCGTTTTTTTGATATCAACAATTTTTATGTCGAAAGATGTCAGATAGCCAGTTAGCTCAGTCGGTAGGGCACTTGCTCTGTAAGCGAGGGGTCCCGGGTTCGAGCCCTGGATAAACTGCAAATTTGTCTTACTCTGACATTCGAACAAGTTGTCTGATTGGTTCAAACAAAAATAGATTTGCGAAAATAAAAATAACAATATTAGAAATCCGAAATATAAAGAAGACGAATGTGAATGGGTCGTTCTCAGATCTTCGTTTAGAAGATAAATGACTTCTCAATACCTGGAGTTCTTTGATTACTTGCTGAAACAACCAAATTTTATTATTTAAAATCCTTTTATAAATATAACATATCTACCAAGGAAATGTAAACTGTTACATGTGTATCCACCCTTTTTCCTTTTTTTTTCTTTTTTTTTTTGTTTTTTGAAAAAAAATACCCAATAAAAGTAAAAGGAAGTTTGCATGGAATCATCTTCCGACGAATAACACGGTGATTGCTACAACAAGTTAATGCTTATAGAGATTTTATTCAAAGTTCAAGCTCAAATGGTCTAAGGTTATCATAGTTTATTGAACAGTTTCAAAACACTTACCAGATTTCTCAGATGCTTGAATTATTCCAGATTGATATAAATAATTTATCTGTCTCACAATCGCGTTCTATTTTTGTTTTTGTAGACTAATGCATATAATTGTATGTATCTGGCGATAGAGCACTTAACAGCACAGAACAAAACCATTAACCTTTCTATGTCATTCATTAGTTGTAGTGTCTTAAACAAATCACAGTCACAAGTGTAAATTATTACATTATTACTATCTTGTCTATCCAGTTCACTTAAATAAATGTATTTCAAACTCTGTATGATAAATATGAAATGGGGGTTCTGCGCCACTATATAGTATCTATATGAGGGATGATAACTGATGTGTTAAATCTATTTTTAGCTTGAAAATCCCGAATTGGTTAAATATAGCACTAGGTTCTTTCTATCTGTGTTATTTTTAGTTAGGAATTTCCTTGTTTTAAAATAAGATTAGATGTTTGGACAAGTTGATTCACGTTTAACACAAGAAGAGCAGTCGATATAGTTTTTTTTAAATTTACATAACAATATAAAAGTAGATGAAATTTTATCTATCGTTTATATGTGGACGCGTGCCTTCTGTATGTAAACAATTATACCCTATACCATAATGTACTTCTATAAATTGGGATTCCAAATACGGTAACTAGTAACTGATTTTTTTTTTGCACAATATGTTGTAGAAAATAAAGTATTATATAAGGTTTAGAAATGATAAGTTTCAATCAGTTTTCAACAATGAATTGGAAGGAACACTTGCAAAACATTTATTTTCATTTGAAAAGTCCTACCAGCTACGCTGGACCAAGCAAAATATACAGATACTTGAAGAAAGAAGGGAAATTGAAGGTTGGAATGCACAGTATTCGGCAGTGGTTACAGAATATTGATGCCTACAGTCTGCAACGCCCGTTGCGTTACAAATTTAAAACAAGAAAGGTAATTTCACAAGGACTAGACGCTCTTTGGAATGTTGATTTAGCTGATGTTTCCAATATGGCAAAGGAGAATAACGGGACCCGTTATTTGTTTATAGCTATCGACACACCCTCTCAATACTTGCGGGTAATTATTTTGAAAAACAAACTTCACGGATCAATCATAGAAGGTTTCCAACGGATATTTAAAACAGGGAGAAAACCTAAAGAAGTGAGATCCGATCCTGGAAGTGAATGGAAAAACAGATGGGTGAATTCATTTCTCAACAAGAAAGGTGTGCATCATTATGTTACATATAATATCACCCATGCGAACTATGCGGAGAGGGTCATTCGCTCGCTGAAGGCTTTGATGTATCGATATTTTACACATGAACGGACTTACAACTATTTTAAAGTACTATAGATAACAGGTAAGGGTAGATTTCTCGGAAGCAGAGAGCGCAAAAAACACAGCCCCAGAGCCATGCATTTGCCAACAACAAAAAGAAGCTGTAATGGAAAAAAATTTCAGACATCCAACAAGTACATATTAATTCATGCTAAATATTGATGGAGGGGAAGGAAATCGTAAAGGGAGAAATGGGGTCGGAGGGGGGAGGAACCCGAGGGCAAAGTTGAACAAGGCCGAATGTACAAGGGAATGCCATGTTCTTTAGAAACAGTCGCACTACAAGAACACAATGTAGGAAGCGTACTGTGCCAGCAGAGAGATTTAAATTTGTCTTCGTACGACTTACACTCTACGAGGAGTTTAATTTCCTACGTAGACTTAGTATCTCCTACGTAGGAGTTAGTATCTCCTACGTAGGACTTAGTATCTCCTACGTAGGACTTAGTATCTCCTACGTAGTATTAATATCTCCTACGTAGGACATGGTATCTCCTACGTAGTACTTAGTATCTCCTACGTAGGACTTAGTATCTCCTACGTAGTATTAATATCTCCTACGTAGGACATGGTATCTCCTACGTAGGACATAGTATCTCCTACGTAGGATATATTAAGTACTACGTAGGAGTTAGTATCTCCTACGTAGGACTTAGTATCTCCTACGTAGGAGTTAGTATCTCCTAGGTAGGACTTAGTATCGCCTACGTAGGACATATTATCTCCTACGTAGGGCTTAGTATCTCCTACGTAGGACATATTATCTCCTACGTAGGAGTTAGTATCTCCTACGTAGGACTTAGTATCTCCTACGTAGGAGTTAGTATCTCGTACGTATATCACTGACTAAAAGACTCTCAAGCATGCGCAGTGGAACAATAACCTCGTGTGTACTATTATTTAGTAAGGATTATCTGATTAGCTGATACCAGTAGATTACATATTTGTAAATAATTAAGCATCTCCCTTCTTTCAATGTCTCACACAAACTTCGTAAGTATGAATTAAAGACACATTTGACCAAGTTCTGAATTTGACAGATGAAGTAGTCAATAAATTTGTTTTAATACATTTTTTTTTTTGGAGGGGGGGTGGGGGGGGGTTGGGAGGGGGGATGACTATGTAGTTTGGGTATAGTCACACTGCGATACCCACTACACAACAAGATGCACTTCTAGGCATTGCTCCAGGCACGAGCTGACATCAGGTTACAACCGCTGACATTCCATAAGCCAACCGGGCAGTTTATGAGCATGAAGAATTGAAACATGTCATGTGAGGTTTCGAACCTTTACCATACGGCTATGGAGGCCTCTCTTGAAATTATGTAGAGAGTTCAAAAGTATGATTAAAGTATATCATGAAAGTTACTAAATATAATGACCGCCAGTTATTGTTTTGACCGATTATATGATTTGATTAATAAACTTTCTTTCAATAAAGGCACTGACCTACACATTTTGGCTAAAAATGGTCTTTCTTTAAACTTGAAGTTCGGTCATACATACTATGGACATTAAAATTCGAGTTTTTGTTTCTAAACTATCCTTAATCTACTCAATCAAGGAAAAAAGATGCCAGAGCCTGGAATCGAACCCGGGCCGCCACGGCAATGAAAATTTTCCTGCTGTCTTTAACAATATACACCACGGAGGAATACGTATACAATGACCCTTGAATGTAGATATTTAATAATTAGGCAGTTTACCTCAGTAAAACGTTACAAACGCTTTTCAATTTCCGGTGTAAAAGTTAATTAAGACAGCTAGTTCTGATGTGTTTCCATAACATATAATCTGTCAGTAATTAACTCAAAGCTTTCGTAAGCGGTATTAGCATTATTTTTTTGATACTGGTACCTAAAATTTCTCTTTTTCGGCGACGCCGTCTAAATTCGTTTTCGTTACCTATTCCACGTGACTTCAGTTTGCAAATCAAACTACTTGATAACGCATTATAGATAATTTATCAAAATGGAAGATTTATGCAACACTCTGCCTGATTGGACGAGAGTGTCAATTTCTTTCACTCTGTTGATTGTGCTACGCTGAGTGAAATGTAGACAAAGCGTTTATCTTAAACGACGCTGTTCACAGTTTTAAAGCTAACTTTGGCTCAGTATATTTAGCAAGAATATTGATATATCTCAAAATGATAATTAAGTTTAATAAATATGATAGAAACCTGTTCAAATACCAGCATATATCAAATTAAAGAAAGAGCTGAATACGGTTTGCGTATCACATGAATAAGGGTGTGATAAGAGTCTTTTATGTAGAGAACTTAAAAGATTTTCCTTGTTACAGTTGTCGTCTGTATATGAAAATGTTTCTTGCTTTTGTGACTTATTCAGATTGCATATTAAAATGAGTACTTGTCTGCTTTGATATATTTGTTATAAATTATTTAACTGATTTATTATATATGAATATTTTCTTTAGTATGGTATGCAAATATTGAACTTAGTTGAAATCTGTTTTATTGGGTCGGGGATTTGCTCCGACTCAATGGAATTAAAGACGGAAAATGAAAATCTACTACACTTTTTAGTGCAAAACGGCAAATAACAAAAATGAGTGCGGCTATAACAAAGCGCATGAATATCATCAGGACTATTTACGGCTATTTTATATTGACGGCTATTTTTAGAATGCAGTCGCAAGTTACGTCATCAAGATATATTATGTATACTGCTTGATACACACAACAAACACGATGCTTCTGAGAAACTTTTCCCAATAAAAACTTAACGGAAACCGTATTTCAAGGGCGAAGTTTCGCTCATATGATATAAATGAGCAGTCAGTATTTGAGCTGAAACGCTGGCTCGAATGCCGTGGATTACCTAACCGTGGAGATAAACCAAAAGTTACAGTAGAAAAGGTTCGTAAAGTATAACGTTCGCCGTTCAGCAAAAACTTGTCGTGTCTTGATTACGCCTGAATCCGTTATTACAATTGCTTATTCGAATGCTCGCTTTCCCTTTTTAAACCTAGCTTATTTTTTTGCATGTACATCTTAAAGACTTTATGAGTTTTAAGAGAGGAAAGTGTACAGACTGGAAATCATACACTGTTTTTTCAAAGTGAAAGTACCATTTAGCCTACTGATTATACTGTATTTGAATGGGACTAAAATTTGATTTTCTTTTTTTATTGAATGGCTGCATAATGTCTCTAAAGTAGCTACGGAAAACTTCCTTTTTCTTGTAGATTAACAAATCATATTGAATTTAAAATTAATCAATTATATGTAGCAGAAAAAATGTTTTGCACATGTGTTTTATGTCAAAATCTAGGACATGAATTTAACACCCTATAAATCTTTATCACTTAATTTTATGGTCAAAATAACAATTGATTTGTCAATTCATTCACGTATGTAGTGGTTCTTTTATCGGGTGGCCTGGCTAAGTAGCTCAGTTGGTAGAGCGTTTGCGCATTAAGTCGAAGGTCCGAGGTTCGGGTCTAAGCTGCACAATTTTTTCTGAGACTGTTACATTTGGATGTTCTACTGAGATTTTCACCCTTGGAGCCCAGGCGGAGCTAAGCAGTTTGACTGGGGTGTGAATTCGGTTAACAGTTTGTGTCAGACACTGGCAAAGAGTGCCAATTATCTTGCAATAAGAGGGAAGGTGTGTAGCGGTTCTTGTGCCGGTCGGTCATTGTAGCTCAACTGGAAGAGCGTAGGCATGGTAAGCCGACGGTTCGAGTCCCGGTCTAGGCTGCACATTTTTCCTGAGACTGTTTCATGATGATACAAGAGTCTATAAACATGATTTTCATCTGTTATCAAAACAGAATAAAAAGTGGTGGTTGTATATGTCCATATATCATGTATAATTTGTTTTTATACTGCAAACCACATACTTAGTTTGCAAAGTATTTTTTAATCAACCACTTACTTTGTTTGTAAAATAATGTTTTCATCTTTTGAAAATAGAATTTATGTGCAAATGAAGAGTATTCAAAAACATGTACTCTGATGACATATATGGCTGTTGCATGAAATATAATACTGGCATTACAGGAAAAGAGTGATTGAATTCAAGTTTTTGAACACTGACTTTTTAAAAAACAATTGGGGAAGTTCATGAAGTTGAATATTGGGGGAAATATTTGCACGAACCCTTCGAAGCTTAATATTTATGCTGCTATAACATGTTAGAGGAGTTAGATGCACGCTGTCACCAGGGTCATATTCCACATTGTTGTCCTGTTTACCCTTACCCTGCTCAATTTAAATAATGAATATTTCCATCTTTGAATCTGGAAATACTACCATTAACTGTATAAATGGATGCTTACCAAAAAGATACTGACTGAATGGCAAACAGTACAGATCATAATCAGACTGTTCAGATGCGCATACTGATTATGATTAGACCGCACAGTTGTGCATGGTGATTGTGATCTACACTGATTGCAAAGGCAGAATCAATCCTCTCAAGCATGATATTCAGCATCAGATGGTTTCTGATACATATTTTGTATTCACATATAAATTTGAGAAGCTTACATTTTATCTTAACCTCTCTTAATACTTAATATCTTTATGACACAGATTCAGGCTATTGTGCAATATCTTCATCTACCATTAAGGTCATTAAACACTCCAGTGACAGCTCCAGTTTCCTCAGATGTGTCCAGTTTCCCAATCCAGCATCGAAATAGTTGGGGGAGCTGTCTCCTGTAACAGCTCTTGTTAGCTGTCGTAACGTTCACTGCAAGTGAATAGTCTTAATCCGGAACTGGGTTTTCCCAAATCAGTGTAGGTACACATATCGCAAACTTGTTTAACCTTTAATACACAAACATTTCTTTGAATTGACAATCTAAACTGATACTATTTACTAAAGACAGATATGTTAAAGTCATTATGTATAGAATTCATACAACAAGGTTGAATTTGTGTTCGTGTGTGAGATTATTACTTTGACATATTTCAAAGCTACAAAGTACAATCTGTTTATAGACTGGGTAGGGTTTTTTTGTTTATACCTACAGCGCGTGCATGAATCTTGGAAATGCCAGACATAATCCGATTTCCGGCGTAAATCTCAGGGTTCGCATAGGCCTTGGAAAGTGCTTGGAAACGAGCTGCATCTTGAAAAGTGCTTGAAATGTCGAATCGAACTGTAGAAAAGCAAATTCTGTTGTGATTTACTGACAATTGATTTTAAAATGGCAAGTGTCGTTTCAAACTGAGTTGGCTAAAGGATTATAGATGGTGCAGAAAGGGAAATGACGTCCACAAAGCGCATTGCTGAGTGTGTTATAAAACAATTGAAAAAGTGCCATGGGCGAAAGTTATGAATAATATCTATGGTTTAGATAGTTTGATAAATGTGTTTCAAAATAACAAAACCAAAATACCGTAACAGTCTCGAAAAAAAAAATGGAGCGCGGAATAAGTCCTTGAAAATGCCAATTTGTCCTTGAAAAGTCCTTGAATTCAGTTCCCAGATTTCTGTATGAACCCTGAAGATTATTCTGCCATGTTATAAATACAGCTGAACTGCCCCGACCCATCAGTACTCTCAATGCTTTGAATATATATATGCTATATAACGACTGAATCTCATTACACTGAAATGAAGGTACGCTGCATACAGTTTATCTATGTGATATAACTACGGTCAAATTTTGCTTATGAAACAGAAATATTGAAATATTTACAATTGTATGTTTTGCTTGACCTTCACTTTTTTATAGGTGTGACGTCATTGTCCAAAGATTCATGAATAGCGAATATGCATTTGTTAAAGCGGGATCAGTTGGCCTATTTTAGAAATAAATAAAAATAATAAATAAAAAAATCCTTTACTTGATTTTTTTCTCATGTATTCTAATCAAACTTGATTTGTAGCATCTTTATTAGGCCCGCAGCCAACTTTGTTCAGCTGGGACATTTAACCCCTTTTAGGGGCTGCTAGAGCTAAAACTAGAAATGCCTTTATACAGCGTCTCATGAACAGCTTGGTGGATCTTTGTCATACTTGGTCTGGAGCATCATTATGAGGTCCTCTTCCAAATTTATTTATATAGGAACTTGGGCCCTATTAGTGACCACTATAGCTAAAAGTAGATATGCCTTTCTTCGCATTAACCACTAAAATGTAATGGATTTTTATCAAACTCGATGTGTAACAATATCGTAAGGTCTCCTGCTATTTTGTTACAAATGGGGATAGGGACCAATTTAGCTAAAAATATAAACACGTTTAATGACCTCTTCTCATGAACCGCTTCATGAATCTTCATCAAACTACTGCTGTAATTATACGTCTAAGGATAAACGAAACAAAATTGCAACCCTACGAAACCTTTGTGAAAAATTAAAAGAGAACCATTTAAATTGTTAAAGTGCGGTGTTTAGTTTTGCAATTTGAAAAATGTTAGATGAAAGATGAATGTTAGATGAAAAATTCATAAACTCCTTTCCTCATTACAATTCGCCATCATTTTTAAAGATATTTCTTGTTTCTGTTGTCGTATGATGTCAAGGACAGTGCCTTTAATAATCAATATCTATTAGGTGTTATCATCATTTGAGCTGCGCCATGAGAAAACCAACATAGTGGCTTTGCGACCAGCATGGATCCAGACCAGCCTGAGCATCCGCGCAGTCTGGTCAGGATCCATGCTGTTCGATTTTAAAGCCTATTGCAATTAGAGAGACCATTAGTAAACAGCATGGATCCTGACCAGACTGTGCGAATGCACAGGCTGGTCTGGATCCATGCTGGTCGCAAAGCCACTATGTTGGTTTTCTCATGGCACGGCTCAATTTTCTTTTTCCACATTCAGGTCAAGTATCAACTAGTTACAGGAAATTACTGTAACTGCATCTAAAGCATGATTTAACATGATAATAAACTATTGATACTTTTTTGTTTCAAACACTCATTTCTACTTTATTTGCATATTAAAGATGATACATTTATGAAGTTTATTAAGGTATTAAGTTCATTAACACCTCTACCATTCATCTGGTAATAAAAGGTACTCATTGGCAAGCACAACAGACTGTGAAGGTCATAAAGGATATTCTATGATCCAGGGCACTGGAGTCAATCAAGGGTTATGTTACATCATGAACACATTTGCAATGATCTCTAATGAGATGGTGATTATTATAGCTGGGATGAAAACTGCCTAGCTCAGATCTCATTTGTCCAGTCGTTAAAGTCAGAGGTAAGAGGTATTGGATTTTTTTTCAGAAAGTGGTATCAGAGAGGAAAGTGCTTTACATTTAATGACTCTAACGACTGATGCGAGTCTATAGTGTTCCGAAAAACTAATGTCAAATCAACTTGTGATCCGGCGGTTTTGCTTTCTTTGACATGGTGTGTGTATCTTCTATATATTGTATATGTTGTGAAAAAGAGGAAGAATAGAATAGTATCTAAATAAAGTGAAGCATTTTTGACAGTAAAATCTTTTAATTATCGAATATCACGGCGAATTTGTAGGTTTCATTCATTAAATCTGGTTATACTTTGTTTTGTTAAGTGTATGCCTAGAGAGAAGAAATTAAGGACGAGTAACTTGGTAAACATGATGTATTCCCCTTTATCGCTCTTCACAGTAGAGGCTATTTTTTAATATAAGAGTTAATTTCATGCGGAATAACATTTACAATTTTGTTTGATCAGAGTGACTAGATAAAAGAATAATTGACTAGTTGAAAGTAACTAAATTTTATAGAGCATTGATAATTGTGTCATGCAGTCAGGTCTATATAAATTCATTCTTTGTTATTGGTTAGAAACAGTGGTTAAGAGATTATTTCACTGATTGCAATGAAAAGTTATTTGTTTAAGCCCCTTCTCAAGACAACACATAAAATACAAGAATATAAATAGTTTAGAAAATAAATTAAATATTGCAAATAAATGCCATTTATCAGCACGCAATTAAAAAGTCAACCAGCAATTTCAATTAACACATGTACCGGAAACGCTAGTAGGACCACAGAACGCTGCAGCGCCCCAAAATAGGAACCCTCACGTAGGAGATACTATGTCCTACGTAGGAGATACTATAATAATAATAATAATAATAAAATAAAGACTTTATTTAACGAGGCTACATATTCGCCAAAACGATCTTCCATATGTGCCTCAACTCTAAGGAGATACTATGTCCTACGTAGGAGATATTAAGTACTACGTAGGAGATACTATGTCCTACGTATGAGATACTAAGTCCTACGTAGGAGATAATAACTCCTACAGACTGGTCTTCGAATACATTCATGACCTACAAAAACATGTGAAGGAATGGTGTCCAGATCAACAATCTTTAAAACACAAATTACTGAATGAGGAGAACATACACAGTAAAGGAATGAAATATGATCATGAAAATATCGGTGGCACTTTCTCAAGCACTGATGAAGAGAATGATGTTTTTATGGAAATAGCTAAATGGTCCAGACAACAAAATGAAGATATGCGTTATGAAAAGGTGGACAAATAGACATTGTCGGCTTAAGCTGATGTGGACAATGAACTATGAACGCGCTGTAAATTCTGGGGGTCTTCTAGAAACATACTTGTATTTCGTTCACTGTTAACTTTGTTTATAACATAACGTCATTCAAGTATCATATAAACAGACTGTATAAAACTGAGTCTGGGTTATGTTCTATGCTTGTGTAGGAGGTAATTAAATATTAAAATTTAAATAATTAATAGCTTAGGAATGTTCTCATAAGACATTAGAAGAGTTACTTTAACCAAGCATGAGTAAAGTGTTTTATCAAGAGCTCTCCAAAATATACATGTACTTAAAATAAGATTTCTTTAAAAAGAAAAGATAGTAAATCTACAAAAGTTCAATAAATTATGTTTCGTTTCCCATTTCATTATGTACAATTTGTTTCTGTCTTCGTCAGATGTGCTTCCAGCCGTCCGTCTTCACATAGCCTGATTTAGCTTCTCAAAATTCTCTGCTAGGATTAAACGGAATTTCACAGAAATGATATTTATTTTATGATGAAATACTGTGTTTTATTCTATACCTATTTTATCTATCCAATCGCGAACGTTCATTTGCAACACGTGACCGTACAATATATTACGGTATTTTGGATGCACGTGCGTACAAAAATCCTGTATTTTCTGTATTTGGACGCACGCGCGTACAAAAAAATCCTGTATTTTCTGTATTTGGTCGGTTCAACAGTCCCATGTAAACATACGATAAAGCCCGAAACGCGTGAAAATGTTCCGAATGCAAACCGGATAAAGTAGGCGCTCTATGTACAGAGTTTGATTATGCGTCTTGAAATCTGGATTTAATTTGAATTGTTTTTTGTTGTTTTTTTTTGTTTTTTTTTTTGTTTACAACATACAAAAAAAAAACGATTCAAGGGATAACAATGCTATCTGATTTAGATATTAAAACGTTCGTTAATAATCAAAAACTTAAAAATACAGTAAAAAGGATCATCAGATGTTGGAATATTTGAAAAGTCGCTAAAAGAAGCTGTTCCGGACGAAACCTAGAAATTGGTATCAGCCCTCACTGTCTGAACAGCTACCTTATCAGTTTTTATTTAATGGTTAAGAAACAAAATGGAGAAGATTATGAATGGCAGCGGACGGGCGGTCAGCATCCAAAATATGTCTGCTCTATAATTCAGTTTTCGTCGGATCTTCACCAAACTTGCTGACAATGTTTGTTGGCATTACATAATGGCCAATTTCGATAACCAGCCAAATTGAATTACTCGAAAAACGGGGAAATTAGCCTTGTCCGCTGTTTTAAGTCGAACAGTTTTCATCCGATCTTCACCAAACTTGCTGACAATGTTTGTGGGCATAATATCTCAGCCAAGTATTATTACCACCCAAATCGCTTAAATGGCTGTAGTAGGGAGGTTGCACCATATACTTTTTTTAATGATGATACGCAGAAAAAAACAACATTCAATGAATTACGTATATTACGTATGAAGTGAAATAAATATAGAATAAAAAAGGTTATTTAAGGTCTAACATTGTTCTGTATAATATATATTTGCACTCTTACCAAGCTAGGAAAAACTAGAAAAGGCAGGAATACAATATTCAGTGAAACATTTTTAATTTAAGCTATTATTATAGTAAGATAAAATAGATATAGAATAAAAAGGTTATTTAACATTGTACGGTACAATACGAGATATATTTGGACTCGTACCCAGCTAAGAAAACGTCTACATGTATATTGTCAATACCACAAGCCTTTCCACGATTCGAGCTCTCCACAGCTTTCTTAACTTCTAAAATAGAAATATAGATATTAAAGCTTAAGTCATTACTTTCACTATTACATATTTCAGGATTTAAAACATTTGTATCATCTGAAACATGATTATTTTCAAACAATGAGCTAAATTCTGACTTCCATTTATTTAAAACTTCATATACTTCAGAAGATACTTGACCATTAGGTAAAACAACTTCGAAAGGTACCATGTGATGCTTTAAGCACTGGTATTTGCAATAAGTAAAATGACCTCAAGGGGAGGAGTGCAGTCATGACTGTTTGTTACAATAAGGCCGTTATTATTATTATTGTCATTATTAACATGGTTATAATAATAGTTATTATCATTATGTACAACGCCACTGAATATATTACTGTATGATAAAAGGCGTTTAAGGTAGTTCGGTACATTTTGTGCGCATGCGCGAATAATCTCGGTTTACGTAAAGTCGAAAAATTTAAGTGTATTATTTCTTGCTTGCTTTCCTAGAGAATCTTCAATAATCGGCGTCTTAATGGAAAAGCTAGAAGGAAACTATTCGTTGAGGCTTTAAATCTAAGTTTATCGCAAGATTTTTAACGACATTCACCGAGTTTCGTAAAGCGGTCGTTTGTTTTGGCGCAATGCGGAAGTGTCGTCTTGATGCAGTTTTTTGGCTGAAAAATTGACGAATTCTTCGTCTCACTACGTCTGTCATCTGTTTTACGTTTACCATCAGTTTTAGGCAGTAACTGTTATATGTCGAGAGTACCGGAACAGACTGTTAAGTATTTCTATAGATCTAAATATGGTTCGTAAAAAAGGACAGTTTGTCTGGCATTCGGAACATTCCAACACTAGTGATCCATGAGGACTTTGTCCAGTTTCCAGAATGGCAGGAAGGAAGGACTTATTGAATTGGACCACTTGTCAAGGCAGCTTAAACGTTGCAATAAATGTAATCTAGGCGATTTTCTGAATTGATAAAATCGGTTAATTATTGAGAACAGCACTTTTTTCACGTCTCTAAATCAAGTTAATCGTCTTATGTGTCATCGTTTCTGGTTGGTCAACGGTTTTTAATCATTTTAAATCTAATGGGTTTTTTTGTCATAATCATTGATAGGCTTATTCTTGTATTTTATAATTCAGTTTAGACAATTTTCTTCATTCTGTATTTTTTCTTGGTTAGATCACGTCTAAAATAATTTTGAAAATACCCAAACCCGCCCGGCCCTTCATATTATTGTACAAGTGTTTATAATTTCATGTAATATTTATATATCTACTTGTCTATTGTCATGTGATTTCTGATAGTAAGCGTTTAGTTGAATATTTATAATGATTACTGTCTTATTTATGTAGATATTCAGTTTTCTTATACCGAATAAGTTTATTGTGTAGTTAACAGTAGTCAGTAGTGACTGATAACTAACCTTTTATTTGAGAAATGTACTACTCTGACTCATTTGGTTAGTTCATATAATATTATGTATGTTGTGTTATTGTTAAAACGTGATCTATATGTAACCTAACAAATATTTATCATTAAAAATTCGGCCTTTTTCTTTCCTAGAAATAAAAAAGAGAGTGATCATTTAATTAGCAGCTGCATCTTTAGTTTAGTCGATACAGTTTGTTTTATATTGTGGCCGTCAAACTGTGGCTGTAAAAGTCAGAAATTTAAAAACAGCCACCCAGCAACAGTAAGCTTGTCTATATTTTCCATAAATTTTCCAAAATAAATACTGGAAAAACATGGAAATACATATGACATCAACACAAAATAGTACAGCACCAGAATGAGTGCTGAAGTTGTCCAGAGTGGTGTTCATTTATGGTTGACAGTTTCCAGAAGTCTGGTGAGTCATGTAAAATATATTGTATTGTCAAAAAATTTGATACTGTACTGTAATTGTTTATTTATTATTTTAGTTCATTCTAAAGCCCTCAACAGACGGTAGGTTTTTGTCAAAATGCACGAGTATGAATGAAAGGCGGGACAAATGGAATTATCAATTGGTCTTCACGGATTTTATTGAATTTTACACAAGTGCGAGATATCGTACATAATCGGTGACACGATTCTATTACGTCAGGTAATGTTGATAGGCATACTTTCCGCGATTAAGGACGCTGACTGTAAATTCAACGGGAACTAGACAGAAAAATGAAATATCTAATGAACAGAAATAAAAAAGATAATATTTTTTAGATCAGTGATGTCAATATTGCGTTTCGCGTATCGCGGTCAATAAAGTAGCGACTTCAAGTTAATAAGAAAGGAAAATATCCGTAAGTAATTAAGAGAGGTGATCAAGCACCCACCCACCCATATTTTTAATATTTTTACAATCAACCCACCACTCATAAATACGATTTTTCTGAGGACCACCACCTATAATTATGATTTTCTGATGGACCCAACAACCCATAATTATGATTTCTGATGGACCCCACCACCCGTCAATTAAGAATTCGATTGCCGTCCTACACCCCCATACAGTTAATTTTGGAATCGCCCTAATTTCATTTAAAATGTAAATAGGCATAAAATATCTTACAATATGCCACAAAATGTATACTCTAATAACGAACACCATATAAAAACGCACACAAATTGTTTTTCCGTCGGAGATGACAGACGACTGCTACAGGTAAAGCCAATTAGAAATATATATTAGTTTTACACGTGTAACTTTTGGTAGTCCATGTGGCTCAGTGGTGGAGCGCTCGCTTCGCGTACTGAATCGCTTTACGTACTGAAGGTCCCAGGATCACTGGCACCAGATCAGAAAGAAAATGCCTCTGTACACGTTATACCCTACCCCTAGGTATTCTATAAGAACCATGGTCATGAATGGGAAAGCGCACTAACCCAATTCAATCGTACATTTCTCATCTAAAACGCGCAGTTCGGTGAATGGGTACCTAGTATATTGAACAAGCGATAATTTATCTTCTATCGTGCACCAGTCATATTATCTCAATATTCCATATTGCAGAGATGCTCAACATATTTTATGCCTTTGTCAACGCTACCGTGAGAAAAAACTTGCGTGAACTCCCCTAATGAACATCCGGTCTAGAGGTCACGACAGTGTGCACATGTCAGGCGAAATGTAAACAAACAAAAACAGAATGCAAAATATTCACAGTTTTACGATAAAACTCGAAATGATGAATGAAATTCATCTTGGATATGATTTTGAATTTGAAATCATACACTGGTATACATCTATAACGTGTACAGAGGCATTTTCTTTCTGATCTGGTGCCAGTGTTTCTGGATCCCCATTTATTAGTTACAGTACACATTTTGGGATTCCTCATTGACATCCTCATTATAGTAGTCGCAACTTGACCGCGATGGTTTACATTAGGCTGATTATTCATATCGATTTTTTCATTAGTATGAATAAGGAGTGTTTAGGGTATCCATGTATATTTATATGCAGTAAGTTTGTATACAATGCACTCCTTTTCAATAATAGGCTGTGCCTCATTATGTATTATAATACAAAGGTAAACCATCGGGGTCAAGTTGCGTCCACTATACAAGGTAGTATTGATTTTTCATTGGTCCAGTGGTTAACTAATCTTAGGATAAAGTAAAACTGTTCTATTAATAGATTTTCGGACAATCTGTTTGTGTATTTTTACATTAAAATGGGATACCCAGTATACAAATCCATGTACTTTTATTTTTATTTACGGCTGCTAATCACGCAATTTGAGCATCATCGGTGCTCCGCTTCAATGAAATTGCGGCACTTCCGGTGAACGATTTGCGCACGAAAAATAAACAAATTTACGGTAAGTGCTTTGTTTTTCTTTGTGTTATTTTATTTTTGGATTAGAATATCAAACAAAAATCCGGCTTCGTAGTTCGACCTGTATGCAAACAAAGATATATCCTGTAAAATCTCTTCTTTAATAGTGAAGGAACAAGTGAGATATGATAAAAATTCTGCAAGCATTTTTATCAAAACTTCGCTTAACTGAATCACAATACTGTACATAAATGTTATTTTCTTGATCAACTATCCGTTCCAAAGGAAAATATAGCAAACAAAACATCCAACATTATATTATCGTATTATAGATCAGTTTAATTTACTGGAAGTGCGAAGACATTGCTAAAATGGGCCAAAATGTATCCAGTGCTCAAATTGCGGCACCGGAGATAGAATTGCGTATACTGTTGAAAGGTATTTGACTTTGCCAATCGTAATCCTTTTAGGTAGAACCTACAATCAGTGCCTCGTCAGAACAGGCGAAAGACACACGGACCAAGAAACACAAATACTGGATGGTTGCACTACACCGTTGAGCTGTTGACCTGGTTGAGACAAGTGCAGAAAAGTGATGTATTTCTATACGCCCGAAGGGACGTATTATGTTATACCCCGGTGTCCGTCTGTCTGTCCGTTAACAATTTCGTGTCTGCTCTGTAACTCTTGAACCCCTTGAAGGATTTCAAAGAAACTTGAAAAAAAATATTCACCACACCGAGACGACGTGCAGAGTGCATGCTTGGATGTCTCGCTTCAATGTCAAGGTCACACTTAGTGGTCAAAGGTCACAGTGTATAGACTCTCTGTACGCCCAAACGGAAGTCGCCAATAACTAGGCGTTCACTTTCGTTTTTCAAATTGTTGGAAGCTGTCGGTAGTAATTATTTTTATGTTTTTCTGTGGCTATTTGAAATAAATATTCTTCTTGTATATATTTTTCAATGTATGATAAATGTCTCTGCAACACACTGTCATTAAATAGACACTAACACATGAAAATAAAACGTATTTTCACCAAAATCACAACTGGTCATAGCAAAAGACGATGCATTCAGGCTAAAAATGCCCGTTATTTAGGAACTGCGAAGGAAATACGTGTCAGAACCGCTTCTGAATGTTACATTATCAATCCATGCACATGAGTTTATACCTACAAATATGAATTTACAATCCCGAATAGTTGAAATATTGTTTAATTCAACATGCATCTGAATTATGCACTGGCCGCCTAGTCGCAAAACTTTATATAAAAACTGTTCCACTATTCGCCAAAACACTGTACGCCTATTCAATAAAGAAATGACGAAGTGTTTGGACTTGCAGGCTCTATACACTGTACTCCTTGAATTAAGAAATATAAATTTTGTATTGTATTTTACTTGCGACAGTGAAACAGTATTTATTAGTCTGTTTCACCAACGATGTCCTTGTCTTGGACAAGAAATAGAATTTATACGTGTTTCCGCTAACATACGAGAAAAATATATATTTATTTCGCTCAGTTTGACGGACATTTTGTTGTTTTTCTTTTTTTCTTTGTATTTTTAGCTCGACTATTCGGGAATAGGTGTGCTATTCTACTCGCCTCGGCTTCCGCGTTGGCTTTCTTGGTTAAATTTTTTCGACAACCTCTTTTTTGTCACATCTTTTTTACTTTTGCTTAAACCTTACTGTAACTTCGCATAAACATTGTGCAGCATACAAACGAAGCCTTTTTTGCAGGGTCCCTGTGTCCATTATACCCAAGGTCAAGGTCACTCAAGGTATTGCACTTAGTGTTTGAAATTACTTTTTGAATTTAAGCTCCGCCTATAGACACACGCGCTTTCTGCCTGGTTGCTTTGTACAGTCAAAGTGTGCAATGAAAATGAGTTCCGCTCATCTATCTTTCAAGACGGTGGTAGCTTTATTCAAATTATTTATACATGTAGATCCATGGGCGTAGGAGCGAGTTTAACTTTGGGGGGGCCAAACCTTTTTGACCGGCGGTGGTGGTGGAGGAGGGGGGGGGGGGGCTTTAGGCGGCAAGGTATCCCCGGTGCATTATTCATGACAAAGCCTCAAAGCCTTGTACAGCTGGGCCAATTGGGCCATAGGCCCCCTCAGGCCTCTATGTTTTAGCAATCATTGAGTTAGTCGTATGATACACATACGACTACGCACTGAACTGTCTTAATATGTATTGTTCTAATTAAGTGTGCCATCTTTTTACATTCTTCTGTTGAAGCCCTGGACATACAATCAATTAGCGCTGCATTTGTCTAATTGTGATATAAAGTTGTGGAAATATCATTTCTCTTGAATGGACAATGAAAAAAACAAAATACATAACGTTTACATGCGTAAACAGGCTTAATAATTACATGGATTTTGCAGACGCTCAATCTGTAGTGGTTGCGCTCAATGATATATTATTTTTATAAAATGTAATCAAACAATCCTTGGCGTGGCGCGTACAGATTTTAGTATCTACTCACACTACGGAAAGAGACAAGTCAGAATACAAGGAAAGGCCAAATGCAAATCAGAAATCAGGTTGAAAAGAATTATATATGATGCTAAGTAAATGTTATATAAGACTGCAAGTTATATCTTTTTTCCAAAATATTGGGGGGGGGGGGGGGGGGGGGCAAACTATAGTTTGGCCCCCCCGTCCTAGTTTTGGGGGGGGGGGCCTGGCCCCCGCTGCCCCCCCCCCCCCCCCCCTGCTCCTACGCCTATGAGATCAACTGATGTAATCACTGGGAGCCAGGTCATTTTCAGTTTGTTCTGTAGCGAATACTCAATAATTATGAATGAAAATGAAAAAGAACAGGATGTTAGCTTCGATCTGCTTGATTTTGAATGATACCAGCGATGCTTTAGAGCCGGATATTAAAATAAACAGAAATTACCAGTTACCACGCCGACGGCAACTGTTTCTTTGGTGAAAGATGATAAAGTTCCAGTCGTAAAGTCCGAACAAGTCTGAGATGCCGAAAATGGATCAAACACTGAGTTGTGCCACGTAACGATTACATGAATGATGCGCTAGTGATTTATGTGTAACGAATCTAGTCATTATTGCAAAAATCAAACACTATGCAGGTTAGAGTTTATTAGTACGCATTTACCAAATTGAGTTAGGCGCACGGCTGCGCCGCGCTAGACCAATTTAATTTGATAAATGCTTACTAATAAACACTAACGAAAAGTGGAATCGAAACTGCAGTAATAGCATTTAAACTGGTCCATGACTGTTACGAAAACGAAAAAAGTTTTAACTATTTTTTTTTAACTTTTGGTTATCATAAAACAAAGTCAAAACATTGAAATATAAGAATGAAAAGAAGTTTTGAATAGGCGTACAGTTTTTCGACTAAGCGTTCAGTCCGGATTTTAAAAATTGCGATTAGTGGGCCAGTAATATATCGAATAGTGGGACAGTGTAATCGGCATATATGTCTCTGAAAAACACATTTTCCTAAAAGCGTATTCGTTACCATAGAGTCATGCTAGTATTTATCGATGCGTAAGATATTTATCTACGAATTAGCAAAGGTTTCAATTCTTTGCAAAAGCTTGAGATACATGTATTTCAAAGAATTGACAGCTTCATTACAAAATCGAACAAATACCCACACGTGATTTGACTTGAAATTAAGTATATTAAGAGTTTTAACAGGCATGTTTGGTATCCACGTAAACAGTAATTCTTAATCGATATGTAAAAGAAAAAATACACTTACTTCATGCTATATTAACGAAATAAACAATGAAAATCCAAGCCATCCGCGACAGCAAAAATTTGTGTTTTGATTTCTGAACGCCTAGTTTTTGGCGACTTCCGGTTGGGCGTACAGAGAGTCTATACACTGTGACTTTAGCTGGGAAAAAAATTGAGGATTTTTTCTTTCCGCCATTATCTGACTAGCCCGGAAGTGCTGCTTGATTACCTATTTAGTACTATTTTCCTACTTTCCTTTAAAGTCCCCCACAGTCCCCATTGCTAAGACAGAATCCCTTCTTTAATTTTGTATCCAGCGATCAATTCATTCCGTATTCTAATAGATAATAATCATCTTAAGGTTTAGGAGTATATCACCAAAACACAGAAATATTTTATAAACGAATAACATCGTTACCAATATTTTACTTAAGCATTACATGTTCTGCCGTACTGTCCCGTACTGAAAATATTCTGAAAAAGTTGTCCCCCTTTGAAAATGAATGCCATTTGTAAAGAAATAGAAATAAACAATTGCTGAAAACTGTGTTCCACTTAATTATGTGAAATTTCAACACTCGCATGCGATTGCAAATGAATCAAAACTAACATGTGTAACAGTTCTTTGAAAATGGTGAGTTTTTGAAGGCGTTTGACTGTCCGGAAGTGGGTCTCATTTAGGCAGTCCTTTTTTCGGAATTCAATGTTTATATTAGTATACTGACACTTGTTTTGTTGTTTTTGTAATGATAGCGTGTATATTACTTATATTACTCTACAAAACAAGTGTCAGTATACTGATATAAGCATTGAATTACGAAAAAAGAACTGTTTAAACAGGCCCCACTTCCAGACAGTCAAGCGCTTTGAAAAACTCACCATTTGCAAGGAACTGTTACACATGTTTGTTTTGATGCATTTGTAATAGCGTGCGAGTGTTGAAATTTCACATAACTTGGTGGAACACAGTTTTCAACGATTGTTTATTTTTATTTCTTTACAAATGGCATTCATTTTCAAAGGGGGACAACTTTTTCAGAATATTTTCAGTACGGGACAGTACGGCAGTACATGTTATGGCCAGGTAAAATATTGGTAACGATGTTGTTCGTTTATAAAATATTTCTGTGTTTTGGTGATATACTCCTAAACCTTAAAATTGTTATTTCTTTATTTCTTTGATTCTTTGAATTTTAAAGTTTTTATTTAACATTTTATTTAACAATATCAAAGAGGCGGGTGTGGTGACCGCAGCGATCAATTTTAACAAAGCGGAGGCGGGTAACGGGGAAGGGTGTTCTACAGTCACATTCTTTGTCTGTTGTCAGACCATGATCTCTATTTGTTGTGGAATTCAAGTTTATTATAATTATTAGGTACATTTTCGATTATATTAAGAATAGGAAATTGATCCAGAAGATACATTAGGTATTTCCCTTAAGTAAATAAATTCCAGTTGTAATTTAAGTCCTTGATATGATCCAGATCTTAAGAATTTAGATTTTTATTTCAATATGAACATTACTTTAAAAGGGAATGGCCATCAAAGTTCCAGAGGATATTCTTATAGATTTTATTTAAAAATTTAGATATCGTGTGATGTTTATTTTTGATATACGAAACAGCTCCGCCACGTGATATATTAGTCCGAATGCGCATTTATTATGGCATTGATGATCGATAAATTACACGAAAGATATCTTATATGCTTCAGTAACTTTTATGACCCGGTCTAATCAGGTGTCATCCTTGAAATTGCAAACAAGTCCAATGTTATGGTCTTGATCACCAAGGTGACCTATGTTTTATCATGTCAGTTGCATAATAGTTACGTAATAATTTCCCGTATTACTTAAAACAGCAACTTCAGTGACAAAGAGCCGCGTCCCTGGTGAATTTATAATAGAGATCATTCAAGTCGGAGAAAAATATATACAACAGCTGGATTTGAAGAAAAAAACTCTTTTGACAGATAAAATGAAAGTTCAAACATAAGGAACAAGTTTTTATTTGTTTTGTGAGTGGATCTAGACATGCGGATGCTTGTTCTGCTCTGACGAAGGCGGCTTCTCAGGTAAGATATGATTAAGACATATCTATCTTTAACAAAGGCATTCTGTACAATAAATTGTGTGATCAAAATATTTTTATTGTGGCAAAACAATTGGTAATATAATGATTATTTTTTTGTATGTTTACTTATTGTTTAGCGGTCTTTTTGCCACACGTAAAAGCGCATGCGCATTGAAATAAAAACATCCGGTAAAATATCATGGCAACCAACAGCGTTGTAAATTCGTCTGTAAGGCAGATTCACTACCAAATCAAATGTAAGCCTCCGCTGGTCTATAGTCACAAGTAGTCCAAATATAAATAGTGCTAATCCTTCTCCCTTTCCTCGTGCCCTTTCTCAACAGCATCGTGTTTTCTTTTACTTTACCGCGTTTCAGTATGTATAGGTATCATTCTATCGAAATCGGCATGTTCCTATCGCATGTTAGGTAAAAATGGCGTCGTAAGAATTTAATGTCTCGAAAAGAGAAATTGAAAGAAGCGAAAAAGGAGTAAATTCAGCGGGTTGTATTTAACGAACTGTAGTTTTCTTATATAAAAGTTAACACCCCCCTTTTCTCTTTGTTTTTCTAAAGTAGCGATATAGTTCTTTATGGGAATATAAGTCTCTGAAAATCTGATATGCTACAAACTGTCGAAAAACCGTTATAAAGTAAGTGGATTTTATATGAAATAAAGAACAGCCGGATTTAGTGGTGTTCAGCCTATAATACCTACAGATCAAGTTTCATTTTAAAGTATCAATATAAACTAAAAACATTAGCGGATTCTGCTTTTTTTGTCTGATTTACTCCTGGTCAAAATCGGATAGCTAACCATTTATCAAGGTGGTATTTCAGTTCAAGTCATGACTTTGAATTTAGACAAATTGACTAAGGAATTTGATCAAGTAGAATGGAAGATTGATGAGTCAGTTTTTAAATTTGTAAATCATTAGTAATATGAATTTTAAATTTAATATAAGTGGTGACGGCTGTTTGTTATACAGAAGTGCAGAACATCAACAGGTTGGTGATTGTTTAATCAATTTTAAGGAGGTAGTATACCTTATCACCAGGGTAGATTCAAATTAACTGAACCGTAGCAATTTATAGTATTTCGTGCAATTTAATGCTTTAGCTGCTACAATCTCAATTTCGTTTATCTCTGTCCCTTCAAGTATATTTTTTTTTATCAAGGTTTGAAGCACACGACCACCCAAAATTATTTTATATTGTAAGAAGAAGAAAAATACGGATATTTAACACTTTTCAGTGTATTTCGGTTTCACTGTTATCCGTAGAAGTTTGCGTAGTTAATAATTTTATTAGTATTTGCGTTAGCTTTCTAATGTAAGCTTAAAGGCGGATTCAAATAGTCCTCAGTTTTTTGCTCTGTAGAGCTATTTTCCTTATTTTCTTTGCAATTTTTTGGCTGAAATCACATGACAGATCTATGCTTGACATGTAGGTAGCATTTTCATAACGAAATAATAACACTACAGAATTTGTCATGTATTCTTAGATCACACACCACCACTACAATTTGGGGTCTCATTTTTAGCTGATTTTACAGTTTGTGCATGTGTTTGACTGAAAATATTTTTCTTGCATCAAACATGACCCCCCACTTTTCTTTTGATTTTTATTCAGCACTGACAATATTCTTCAAGAAAATGTAAGTTACAGACATTTAAAAATGGGTCCTGATGTGTGCTGCGGCCATTGGGAATATGCCAATTTTATATAGAATAAAGAAGAACAGCTATTTAGTGTGTTGTAACCTAAAATGTATATGTCGTGGGGCTCGTGTTCCATGGTAACGCATTTTCTCTCATTTTTAAACAACTATGTATGATAACGGGTTTTTTTTCGACGGCTTCAGTGCCGATCTCTTTATGCTGATTGTCATTACCTTATTACTACCTTATTTACTGCCAATTTCAGAAAAGCTCGCCGAATGGGCGTTTACATCAAACGCTGGTAGTAAATGACGTAGGTGTCACTCTAGTTATTGATGAGAGGTTAATTTGATCACGCTTGTAGTTTGCTCCGCCCTAAAGTATTTTTCTATTGATCGTTACGGGTTAGTTACAAAAGCAAAATGTCACAGGTATTTATTTCAAGATAGCTCTGATTCTGCATACATTCATGTGCAGCATAGGTATACACTTAAATCTATGTAGATTATAGATTTGAACGTTGATGTGTATACATGTATTTATATAGCAACTCTCGACGAAATAAAACAAAACTGCTACCGCAGATTTTGTCTCGTAGGTTTCATGTATTTATTTAAGAAATAATATATCTCATCCAGTGATTTGTCGTTGAATAAATCATTGCTTGGAGTTCAGATGCGAAGAAATTATATCACGAGGGCGTAGCCCGAGTGATATAATAATACGCATCTGAACGACAAGCAATGATTTATTCAAGAGCAAATCACTAAATGAGATATATTATTTCGATTCTAACACGTTATAAAGGATTTTAAAGTACATCCTTGATGACATGCATTAAATATTTGCCCGTTTTCAATCGGTTTCTTTTCGTGCGCGCCGCTATGCCGCTTGACGCCATGACGTAATAATTGTGACGTCAGAACAGTGATTTGTTGTATGATAATTCACTGCTTTCTTCCTTCTTTGTTTAATAGGAAAATGAATCGGATCGTGTTAGAATTTAAATTAATGTACATGTATCCAGTCTTCAAAAATGTCCACGGATGTCGGTCATGGAAAATATCGCATACTCGATGTTGTCTTTATACATTGAACCAAAGGGGTCCGGCACATGAGTGGATTAAGTTTAATGGCTTATTTTTGAGTCCTAGAGCCATAATTAGGTAAATAATCATACTAATATAACTACTCCCTAGACAAGGGTTTTTACCCCGCAGAAGCTATGTTTTCAACTACTTTCTTTACATGGCCAGGAAAAAAAATATTATCAGCTATTTTCCCATTCAAACATTGCATTCAGTTATTCAAATGAATCAACTTTTAAAATTACCTCAACATATTTTCATATATTTATCTGTTTTTCGACAATTCGACATAATACCGAACAATACACAGAGCGAATCCGAAGTCTAACAACATCGCGTAACAACGAATAAAGATATAAGCAGTCAGTAAAATCAATGTTCTGGACCATTCGCGAACAAACCAACCATTGCAATATGAGTTTTAACTAAAAACTACAAACTAACCGCCAAAGTTGTATTTACATAGCACCAACATCGGCCATAATCCTTCTTTCAAACTTTTTCTTTCTAAAATATCTAACCGCTACCATTTTGCTTCGTACGTCATATGTTTGCACATACGCGCTCTGATTGGCTCACTATTTTTACCTGTACAATCGGCGACTAATTGTATTTCGGGGTTTTCCAGAGTCGCGTGATTTGTAATTTGACAGCTACTTTGATCAAATAAAAATAATAAGGTGTTGGAGACAACCTTGGCTTTACCGGAATTGAACTTTGCCGGTTAGATTATTGTTTTTATTCACCAATTGTATTGCAATGGATGCTTTGTCCGCGGAAGGTCTAGAATGTTGTCTTTACTGACTGCGTATAGCTTGATATGTTGTTACGCGATGTTGTTACACTTCGCATTCGCTCTGTGTATTGTTCGGTATGATGTCGAATTGTCGAAAAACAGATAAATATATGAAAATATGTTGAGGTAATTTTAAAAGTTGATTCATTTGAATAACTGAATGCAATGTTTGAATGGGAAAATAGCTTATAATATTTTTTTCCTGGCCATGTTAAGAAAGTAGTTGAAAACATAGCTTCTGCGGGGTAAAAACCCTTGTCTAGGGAGTAGTTATATTAGTATGATTATTTACCTAATTATGGCTCTAGGACTCAAAAATAAGCCATTAAACTTAATCCACTCATGTGCCGGACCCCTTTGCATTGAACTATAAGTTCGCTTTCAATTGTGAGAAAACAAACTCGGTAATATTCATCCATTTATTTATTTAAAACTACATGCAGTATCTTGTCGAAATTTAACTGAAAGTTTTGTCCCTAGACTCGTGGTAATACTTAGTATTAGTCAAAATAATTCGACGTTCTGATTGTTTTATATTTGTGACAGGCAATCTATGCGTCAAACTTTGAAGGACCAAAATAATGGAGGATAAATCACAGAACACAGTCATGTAAAGTTATTGGTTTTATCGTTTGTGCATATTAGCTGTGTCAGCACGGTAAAGGTTGATCGTGTACAGTACATATATAGGTTTAAATCGCCAGAAAATTCGTAATGTTGGATATTCTTTGATAATTTTTACATAAATCAATGAGGAATTGAATCCCCTTTCGATGCATGTATAGTTTTATTTGAATTTATGGCCAGTTCATGAAATAATCGGTATTTAAGCCTATAGCATGTAAAGCGTCGGCAGAGATGAATGTTTGACGCGAGTGGGGATATTGCCCATATGAAAAAATTATCTTAGTATTTCCTAGGATCGCTTCAAATTAGTTGGACTATATCTAGTATGTGTAGTGCCTTTCTGTTTTGAAAGGCACATAGTTCTGTTGCAGCTTGTTGCAAATAATAGACCATTTGGCTCTTGTTACATGGAGAATGGAAATCTATGACCATGCACACGAATTTTTAATAAAAAGTTTATTGCGCTGGCGCCACTCGATGCAATGCTATTTTAACTGATATTACTTTACTGAATATGCTTTCAGGTTACTATAATACAATAGCACTGAGTCTAATTCAGTAATTCATTTCTTCTAGTCTTCCATTTTAATCGATATTTTCTCTCAAACTGTAGAATACCAAACCAAAGAATTAACATCGATAAGAAAAGATTCCATATGAAAAGATATACATTATTTCATAGAAATCCGTCAAATAATTACTGCATACTGAAGACATGTGGTATGCGATGTCATGAAAACTTTAGTCAAACAAAAAAGTAGAGATAAAAATAAACTGTTAGTCGAACCCATCGACATAAATCTATTTGGAAGGTCTATGTCGACTTCAGTCTGGCATTACTGCAACTACGTACTCATGTGGTTTCTAGATTCCGCATTGTAGTAACCATTCATCGTGTGATCGCCCCTGAACTCGAGTTGTTAGTCGCTGACTTGAAATCACTGTAACCTGTGAGGGGATGGGTTTGAGCCTTGCTACCGGCCATATCTCTTTATGTGAGAACGGTTGGCAGCTTCTTACGGAGGACGGGAGCCTTGTACTGGTTCTTCCCAGGAGCGATGGTTAGATAAACTGCCCACCCAACATACAGGAAGAACTGTTGAAAACGGGCGTTAAACCCAAGGAAAAAAATGTTTCCGTCGTGAGCAAGTTTCTTGGCAAGGAAACTTACTTAGTCATGAATCCCGAATCAAGTTTTAATTCCCTATTATATAAAGTTAAATGAAGAAGTCCAGCACTTATTTTTGTTTGGGTTTAACGGTGCATCGACATATTTATAGATCATAATTATGGCGACTTTCCAGCTTTGATGGTGGAGGAAGACCCAAGGTGCCCCGCCATGTATTATTTCGTCACGAGCGGACACCTGGGTAGAACCACCGACTTTTCATACGTAAGCCAGCTGAATGGCTTCCTGACATGAAGAATTCAACGCCCCGAGTGAGACTCAAACCCACTTCGATAAGGGGATGTAATTTGAAGTTGGCGACCTTAACCACTCGGCGAGTCCAGCACTTAAGGCGTTTGATTTCATGTACAACGGCTACAGGACCGAAAGTTGAATCGATGATTAGGTGTAAATACATGTTCAATGTACAAAAAGAAATGATTCCAGTTGATTCAATCGCATGCTTATTAGATTCTTCTCAAACACATAAAACTTTATTACCTTTATAACTTGAGTTACGTATATAAACAGCGCATTTATGTTTAAATCAAATATTGTATTTTCAACATGAAACGTCCCAGACCTAGCGATAAAAATACACATGTTGTTTATGATATGTGTAATTTTACATGTATAAACACATCTTTTGGTCTTAAATTTGCATTTTGTAGTGAGTGATTTTTTTTATCAATTTGTCACTAGGAAATGTTCATCAATTAAAGAAAAAATATACGTGAAATAAATTGAGATATTATAATATAAATGCGACCTTAATCAACAGCTATCGAATGGGACAGTTTTACACACATAATGTAATCGGGCCGAGTGGTATTCTGTACCGTTCTGGATAGAGATTGTAAAAAATGTTTGACATGAAACTGATTCTGAGACACGGCTAAAATCTGCAATATCATCAGTTTTTAAAAACCGTAAATACATTGCATGACTGACTTTTCAGTTTATGTGTTGTTTACACAATTAACGGGAAACCCCCACATAATATTAAATGAGCCGTGCCATGAGAAAACCAACATAGTGGCTTTGCGACCAGCATGGATCCAGACCAGCCTGCGCATCCGCGCAGTCTAGTCAGGATCCATGCTGTTCGCTAACAGTTTCTCCAATTGCAATAGGCTTTAAAAGCGAACAGCATGGAGCCTGACCAGACTGCGCGGATGCGCAGGCTGGTCTGGATCCATGCTGGTCGCACACCCACTATGTTGGTTTTGTCATGGCACGGCTCAAATCATATAAATGTACATAACCTGTCTCACGTCTTGGGCGGAGTTTATGTAAATGACTGTTACAAAATTAGCCACTCACGATAAGAAAATCGATATCAGTCAGTCACTCCATGAGTATGGTGCAAACATTGAATCGGCGCACTATTCTAAGGTATTGAAAGTTCAAACAGTGTACGCCTCCCCTTTAAGAAGAAGAACTTGCATTTAACTGATCATATCTATTTCCCATGTCATGAAACAATAACAAAGCAGCTTATTTACAGAATCAAATTAAAAATGACATATTTATCTGATTTTATCAGCAGTGATGAAAGAATTAATGGGATTTAATTACTAAATAATGTATTGAAAATCCATAAAATATGTGAGGAAAAAAATGTTAAAACACATGGGACATTCAATTTTGTCATGTCAATTACGGAAAATAGTGTTGATTGTTACTAGTATTTAGTAAGTTCTGCAATTCAGTCCAACTGCTTTTACAAACAAATGTCAACATGGATGAACTCCTTGTTACTCTTCATTAATTATCGTACGTCAGGCCATGTCATACACTTTCTACTTAAAGTCACCTGGATAGCTTCCTGTCGTGAAATAATGCAAACATGCGAGACTCTCTCTCAATGTTTTGGACCAAGTCCTTCAAATGTAAAGCATTCCATCACAATCAATTTGATAGCCGGGTACCCTTAACCTAAGTTTATACATGTCTAAGCACTTTAGTTTTAAGTGAAATGAGATATTTATATCACTAATGATTCAGCGGGCTTGATTTCATAAACTTTTTGAAAGGAAAATGATTGAGAATATTTCAATTGTTTGGCAAGACATTACAAGCCGATTGTGATAGCAACTTGCTGTAGTCACAAATCTAACGATTCATAAGCCATTTGCTAGTTTATTTCTGTTGACGCCGTTATGATAATTTATAGAAAAATATGTTTGCGTTTCTTCTGTTTTCATGCAAAAATTGATAGAACAAATAAATCTACTAACTAAAGTTAGAAGTATAAAAACATTTATCTTATGTATGTTTACCCACTAACTATTTATTTACTTTGTGTCTAGGTCAACAATAGATTTGCAAAACGCAAGTAGAATTTGAAAAGGAATGTAATGACATCACTATCAATATGTGATGAACATGTATCATTTCAAATAAAGCATTTATCTCCTAAATCATTGACAAAGTTAATATTTGGTTCATTCATTGTTTACATACTTTGTGCCAAAGCATGAGGATTGACAGGTATTTCTCACAAAAATTAAATACACGATTTACTGAGATTTCATTCGGAGCATGTCCGTAACTTCCGGTTTCGATCTGAGACTTCCGATATTAGAAACTTGCGCATGCATGCGATCAACCGCCAACCTCCGCGCAGGTATATTGTCAAACAATCATCCCTGCCTCCAAGCAAATCACGTGATGATGGTTCAACCATGTGATCCTAAAATGGCGACACGCTTGGCAACGCCTGGTAAATCAAATGTTTGCCATAATCTAAAGGCAAATTAACATTTATGTCACAACCTTTAAGAACAAAATGAAAGTATTAAATGTATCTGTATCTTGCAGTATGACATTCGTCGAATTCTCTTACTAAGTTACTATACTCAAAATACCGTCAAATGATTTCATTGTTTACATTTTAGCAGGTGCGCGTCACAACACCAGAAAAAGAAGTAATTACTGCATTATTATTTTAGATTTTTTGTTCGTTTTACAAGCAAAATATATAATGTTTACCTACTGAGATAAAAACATTGTACAACAAAATTAAAATAATGAAAAATATAACTCGGCTGAAATTCAGTCCAATTTATACGTGGTGGCAGTGTCTACTGTACCGATAAGGGGAAGTAACACTGTGTTGGAGTTTGATCAACCGCGTCGGAAGGAATGCTAGACATTTCGACCCAAAGACATTTCAACCGCAAGACACTTCGACCCGAAAATTGAATTTCCTTGGACAAATCGACCCCAAAGACATCTCAATCCCAAGACATTTCTACCCCACAGGAATATTTCTATGTTTTGATTCAATATTTATTTGACTTTGTTTTTGAGGACAATTACACTGTATGACTTTAAAAATATGATTTTGGGAACATTTTCCTAAAGTATTAATATGAGAACGTTTTTAAGGATATGCTGGTACTAACTGTGATTCCATTTAGTAGTAATAATACCTGTATGTTAATAAAATGCTGCAAGAATACATTGTTAGTATTGTTCACAATTAAATACTTATAAATACGGTTTTAATCTAAATTAAATTTAATCAAGAGAAATGTTTATACCTGGTTGATGGCGCGTGTTAACTCTCGTTTTTATTGTCTATTGTGTGGTTGTTAAAGACTTAATCTTTGACCATCAAAGTCGTGTCATTAGGACAGTCCGGAAAACGCAGATATACTAATAACTCTACTATTTAATGTTTAACTATCTTCTTACCTAAGTAATAATAAAAGAGCACATTCTTCACAATATAAATTTAATGGCATAATAATAAGACCAAATTTTAAGTAAATCATTATAAACTGAACGACATACGAAGGGAACATTATGTAAATCAGTGATAAATGTCTCAAGTACTCTTTTCAAGCTAAAATAACGGGTAAATACCCGATAAAATGGACTGAAACTATATATGATCAAGTTGGGAAAAATACGCAGCTTAATGACGATTTGATGCACTTTGACCTTTGCGAGAGGTCTCCTTGTGAGACGCGATTTTGGGAGATGACGTAATAGGAAAAAAATGGCTTCTCAAAACCGGAAGTTGTATGATACCTTGATGAAACTAACGCATATTTCACAAACAAAATTTTATTTAAAATTGATTTTATCATTTCTTCTATGAAGATAACATATTTATCTACCAAGAAATGTAAAGGCTTACATTTTTTTTTGAAAAATACCCGATGAAAATTGTGCATTGTGCAGAATAGGAATAGTCTTCCGACGATTAACACTGTGGTCGCTACAATAAGTTAATGGTAATGGTGATTTTATTCAAAGTTCAAGCTTAAATGGTTTAAAGTTATCATAGTTTATTGAACAGTTTCAAAACGCTTACCAGATTTCTCAGATGCTTGAATTATTCCACCGTGATACAAATTATCTATCTGTCTCACAATCACGTTCTATTTTTGTTTTTGTAGACTATCGCTTATTTTATGTATTTGGCGATAGAGCACCTAACAGTACAGAACAAAATTATCATCCTTTCCATATCATTTATTAGTTGTACCATGGAGGTAATATATTACCTCCATGGTTGTACTGTTTAAAACAAACCACAGTTACAAGTGTTAATTATTACACTATCACTATATTGTCTATCCAATCCACTTTTATTCAATGTATATCAAACTCTATATTATCTATCAAAACTATCATTGTTGTCACATTATCTGATCTTCAACTAAACACAGGAATCACGTATATGACAGTCATAATCTATCTCTATCACAGTCTCAATCCTTTAATGCTTGATTACTATCGGTATCCGTATTAATATCAGTGTCACTATCAGTATGTCTCAATATCAGTATCAGTATCAGTATCACATATCTGAAATAATAATAAGTATCATAACTATTTGACATTCCGATACCTTAAACACTTAATAACAGATATGTATTACACAATCATACTTATTCATCATACTCCTGGACTGATTACAGTACTTAAAACAATCATATAAATATATAACATTCAATACATATTACATCAGTTGAATGTTGAACTTAGATAAAACAGCTTTACTAAGACAAGGCGGCTTTTTTGGAGGTGGTAATTGTAAATCAATAAATATGAAATCTGATCTGCAAGTTAACTACAACCAGATGTTGTGGTCAATGTTCAGGGCAAAAACTGACTTTCTGCATGCATTTATACTTGTGTTAAGTTGTTAGTGGTATTGGAATGAGTCTATATTTTTGGTAAGTTAAAAATAAGTTAACAAACATCTTTTCTGTTTTAAGCAGATCATAATTTGTTAGGTTAAATATTACATTTCTGAAGTAAATTACATTTACAAGATGAATGCACCATTTAAAGTCTGAGTATAATTGTGAATTCAGTTATGGTTATTATTATTATTATTATTACAACTGTGTAGTATCCATGAAGACATTTAAAGTTCCATAAAGGTTAAAAACAGATGATACAGCTGTCTAAATTGATGTTATGCATAATTACATGGTTGGAAAAACGCTACTTTTTATACTGCACATGAACTTTTACAGCCAGAGTCATAAAGTGAGGTAATCAAAAACAATGGATTCATCCAAACTTTTTACTATGTTAATGGATATTCAAACTTTTGACAAATATCAGAGAAAACAATAATCAGAAATAGGATTTTAAAAAATAATATATTTTCTTTTCATAACGGAAACTATGGCAGCCACATTTTAAACAAAGGCATTATGTACCTTTAAACACATTAATATATCATATTATACGAGTAACACTGGCCCCTAAGAGAAATAATTAAATTGCTAAAGCAACATTATTTCGATTGTGGATCAAAGATCATTCATGTCAGTTTTAATGGTCATATTTTTTAACTGAACATGTATCTTATTATAAATTGAAAAGTTAATAAATACTGACTTTCAAAATTGATTTTTTTATTCATTTAAATAGCTAAGACGTTGCAATTGAGACAAATAATTAATAGTTCTGGAAGTTTAAATTGTTTTCACATGTTTTCATAATTATATTTTATACATGTATGTTACTTAGATAAATTATTTAACAAATGTGTGCAAGTTTCAGTCATTAGGTTATACCCACATTGCTGTCTTCATCATAAATTGTTTTAATCGACATACAGAATACAGTGAATCACTCTTATGTTTATATATTAACAAACCCAGTATAAATACTATTTAATACTACTCAGTCTGAAACTTCATTTTGTGTCAAAAATGTAGTAGAGCCAACTTTTAGTTTTTTTAACCGATTGTGATCTTCCTTCTTTTAGTGGTCTTCAACCTTCAGTTGCTAATTATAGTTTCCCGCTCTTTCTTTTTACTGGTTGAGAAGAAAGGTAGAATAAGAAAAGTGGTCGAGAGAGGGTTTTTTAAGTTCATATAATGGTGTATTTTATTTGGAATTGAATTCTATGGTCAGTATTAATTGTTGGCTTGTATTGATTAATTGTGGTTTACAACGGTTTATTATCGCTGAAATTATTGCTGTTTTGTAATTGTCATAAGTTTCCGCGATGATCTACAAAACTGCCATTTCTTCTGTAACAACTGCATGTCACATTATGGTTTTGGTATTTTTACAGCTAATCATCACTATGTGAAGAGCTGAGCTGGACCATGTGTGTTTAAGGGTGTTGCTATTACAATATTGAATGTCATTATACATGTATTTTATGTATAGGTCAATGAATGTAAATGAAAAGAACAGAGCTATTTATTTATATAGTGTGTTTTACCAGTTAATTGTTACAAGTACCACTATACACATATACTCTTCTGATTTTATCATATGTGTTGATAATTATATATGACTGATGTTAAGTGTATGTAATGTTATATACATGATTGTATTAGGTAATCAGTCTATGATGAATAAGTAAGTTTAGTTCATTACCTCTTATCAAGTGTTAAGGTATAGTAAATGCCAAATAGTTATGATGCTTATTATTGTTTCAGATCCATGACTTTGATAGGATGATGTTAAGATTGGATCAACTAGATGTGACCAATAATAAATTAGTATGGTGATTTAGTGGAGATTTATATGAACAGTGATAGGTGATTTATAAGTAATATATGGAAAATACTTTGGTTTATTTCAGCAGTACAGTTAATAAATATGGAAAGGACTGGATTATGTTTTTGTGTATTGTTTTGTGCTCTACCATATTAAAGTAGGAAAATAAGCCATGGTCTACAAAAATGTAACATAATTATATTGGATGAACTTGTTTGAAACATCTTCAAAAAATAAACTGCATGGAAACATTTGCTTCATGAGCAGGGGCCACTTATGAAATTAGCAGTTTCTGCATTCTTTGCTAACTGGAATCTGATCTATTTATTAGGCGGATTCCGCCTACTTGGCTAAGCGGATTCCGTCTTACTCACATTGTGTAATATAATATAGCGAAATCCGCTTAAATTTAAAGCCCCGCCTTCTTTTCAAAATTTGCCTAGTGCTAGACGGATTCCGCCTAGTACTAGACGGAACAAGCAAATTCGATGAATTGGTATCCCCCGCCAAATGAGTTCGTGTTGAGGAATGGCAAAGAAATATATCCGGCAAAAAGTTAAGGATGTTACTAAGTAGCAAATAATTTCATTACATTTGAACTTAAAAGAACAGAAGTCCTTAAGAGAGCACAATCAAGTAAGAAATCTGGAGTTTGTTTGTAGTTGCAGAACTTGCCTTCCATGATGTACTTTTGTTTACTAGAACTATTTCTTTTGGAGAAAAAGGGTTAGCAAGATATTGTTCTTCTTTTGGTTGTTTGGAGAGACCCACTTTTCCTTTTCCGCTTGAAAATCCCCATCTGTAATATATAAACTGCGTATGCAGAACTTATCATAGCAATGCTTGAGTACAAAAACGTTTTGTGTCAAAAATTAATTGTTCACTAATTGTTCATACACATGCTTCTCTTAATTCTAAAATAACCTTTAAGACATAAGAATAAAATGGTGAATGAAAATCCCAGGAAGCATACCATATTTCTCATGAATGAAACGACCTATTTCTGGACAGACATTTTACACTAACTATAAGCCTAAGCGCCATCACTATTGTATAGCTCCACCACTAATGTGATAGCGCCACCACTTTCAACAAAATATTGGTATTTCTTTTAAAGGAGATTTTATTAATTCTGATGTTTTCATTTATAAGGATCATATACATTTACAAAAAACGATGATGTTCTTATAGTATCTTTATGCATCGAACTGTTGTTGGAATACAGACATAATATCAAAATACGCAGACGTCCGAGTCAGGAGGTCTTGACGTCCCAATTTACATGATATTTTAACACAATCACAGTCAACTTGTAGTAAAAGTATTTTAACACGACACTACATTCTCCAATTTTCAAAATAAGCTCAATCAATTAAAATATAAAATAAAATATAAATTTTACTTACCTGTTTACAATATGAAACCAGTTATAGCTGCACTACGGAAATGCCGACAGCTCCTTTCCTTATCACCACTTTTGGTGGTGGTCCTAGGGTTTAGTAGCCGCGTGTCGCTAAATGACTTGATTAACTTTCGCATGATGGATTTTATGTGTGTAACTTTTGACTTGGAAACTGTGCATTGAAATGGACATCGATGAATTATAACTAAAGGAATTTATAACAGTGAATAATTAATGGCAGGCTTCTTTCGTGCAAAGTAGTTTTTTTTTTTTTTTTTTTTTTTTTTTTTTTTTTTTTTTTTGGCAGTTTTACATTTTTCAAAATATTTGTGTGTGGATTCGATTTCAAACTCGGTCTGTTTTACGGAAGGAAAATAGCTAAAATGAATAACAATGAGTGTGAAACTTGCCCGAGTACTGTGTGTTTTTTTTTCGAAACATAACATGTGAAATTACCATTAATTCTCCAAAACAGAGAATCTTTGGCAATGGCGGCCTAAAATGAACAACAACGAATTTCCACAGTCGCACGTGAAAACAAGACGACTGTTGCAAACATCCCTGAAATTCCAGAGGGTGACTTTTTCACAAAAACATATCTTTTGTCCTTCATATTAGACCAAAGTTGAGGTCCAAAACATTATAACCTCTATCACATTGAAAATGCTACACCTGGTTTCAAAACTACTTTAGGTATCCCATTGTAATGTATTATCCCGATCTCCTTAATAATCAGATATATTATATTCATGAATTCGCACATTCCCTGGACTGGCATTATCGGGTTTAATGTAATATCTTTATAACACACATGATCCCTTAAGGGAAAGCCGTTGCAGATGTGGAGTCAACTAAGCACAGAAGTTGAACTAAATAGACCAACATGTAAATTTTCCAATAAGTTTTTAGTAGAATGTGGAACATTTTCAAGTTCACGTTGTTCTATTTTGTCAAAGAATGCAGCTACCTCGAAACGAAACCACACACTTTAAACAGCAAATGTAGTTTAGAGTAAGACGAAAACTGGAAAATCCCAATTCATTGCTTTATTTTCATTTTTGTTTTCTTTCCTTCAATTAAATGTTTTAAAGCAATACTGTATGTATAAACTTCAGTAAAAACGGCCTTTTCTGTAATAAGACAATGGTGTGAAGGTATGTCTGAGCCAAGCTAAATTCTTGCCGGGTAATTATTTCACAGATTTCAATGTTGTGCAAAGAACGTATAATTGTATACAGTTGACGCTAATCCGTTATGTTATTTCAATACACGCAATGTAACTTGGACTTTTTAGCATTGATGAATTGGTACAAGAGTTTACCTGATACATTTTTGTCCTTGTTTTTATGAATCTAATCTTAAAGAGTGCAGATACGAGGAAATAAACAATTTAAAGTTTGCAATCAACTCAAATTATTCAAACTTCCTTATTTCATATATGACCAAATATAAATTAACGACTGAAAATGCGAGAAAAAGTAAATCACTTGACACATTAAAAAAAAATCTTAAGACACTGTATTTCAGAGATTTCGCGGCATTGTTTTTTTTTTATAACTGTTTATTATGCGAAAACAGCAGCTGATAGTTCTTAAATTTTTGTAAAAGGTTTTACATTTCAACATTTATATTTCCAAGGTTTGTTTAATTAAACGCACTTGTTGGTAAGGTTTGTTTAATTAAACGCACTTGTTGGTAAGGCTCTACGGGTAAGGTAGTGTGTAGTATTTCTTTCTTAAATAGTATATTATGGCACCATTAACCGGGTGGGGGGGGGGGGTTGAACCTTTATATGCAGCTCGTCTGGGCGTACCATGTGATGCTTTAAGCACTGGTATTCGCAATAGTGGTAAAATGACCTCAATGGGAGGGGTGCGGTCATTACTGTTTGTTACAATAAGGCTGTTATTATTATTATTGTCATTATTAATATTGTTATAATAATTATTATTATTATTATGTACAACGCCATTGAATATATCATTGTATAATAATAGGCGTTTAATCAAATTATTCAGTTTCAGCTTCAGTTTCGTTTTAATAAAAATTAAATTTCCCCTGTGTATCTGTTACATATTATTCATGTCATGCTCATACTTTCTAGACAGGGACTTCAAGGTGTCATCACACACACGCAATTTGATTCATTTTCGAAAAATGGAGTCGAAAGCTTATTATTTCCAAGCTCATAGCTCTCGATAAGCTGTACCTGGTTACACGCGTCGTGTAACGTTTTAATATCTGACATAGCTGACTATAACCAATGCTTCCAGAGAGTCTAGGACAAATATCCAACAGATAAATCCACGTTCCATAAACGAACCCGCTCAATTCAAACAGCCCAATGAATGTTATATCAAAATGGTAACATAACTACAACTTTCGGGTGTTTAACGTTACAGGGGAAAATTCATGAATTTGTGCAAGGGTTAAATCACTCTTTCTGTGATTAAAACAGTGAAGGTAAAAAAGAAAAGTACAGTCAAACCTGTCTATAAAGACCACCCTTTGGAGAGCCAAAATGTGGTCTTTATTGGGATGTGGTCTTTATTTACAGGTTAAACTACACTGTAAATGTTAAAACAGGAAACAAAACATGTGGTCTTTAGAGCCAGGTGGTATATGTTCAGAGGTGGTCTTTAACACGGGTTTGACTGTAAAATGCTCATGAAAACATCAAAGTAAGAAATAATATTTTTAACCACGAATGTCAATGAAATGTGAGAAATATCGTTAATATCATATTTAAAAAGGATTCTGAATTTTCGTCCATTATTCCACCTGTGTATCTCTTTAATCCCAGTTTTAAGTTATGTGAGACAAGTAATCACACTCAATAAGTAAACAAGATAATTATAATCATTTAAATTTTAAAAGGCTTACCTGGTTTCTAAATAACTTAAGTTATCCCATCGTAATATACGACTTAAAATTTAACCAAACGGGCAGTTATTTTATCTTGCAACTGATTGCGCACACTAAATATGTCAACCCGGACCTTTTATAGATATCATTATCACTGGAAAAGAGGTTACATGTATATTTTCCAGTAAGTGTCTAAACTACACTTGATTTTTCGGAAAATCAACTCAAAGGCTGAAAATTTCCAAGAAAGCTTGAGCGTAACTGTAAATGCGGTAACGAGGCTCTGCATGCTATATTCAACAAATAATAGTGAAATAATTTTTTGAAACAATTAGATCTATGCATTCCCTGTGAAAAGTATGAAACTCGGCATACGGTCAAACCTGTCTTAAAGACCACCTCTGAACAGAGACCACCCGGCTCTAAAGACCACATGTTTTGTTTCCCATTTTAACATTTACAGTGTAGTTTAACCTGTGAATAAAGACCACCTCCCAATAAAGACCACATTTTGGCTTTCCCAAGGGTGGTCTTTATAGACAGGTTTGACTGTATTTGTAGATGTATGTATTATGCTGCATTTAAGCCTGGGAAGCTGGTTGTGAATATTCAAAATGGCCGCCATATTTAATATTTTAAAAGAAAATGCTCTAGCATTATAATAAACATGTGGCAAAAAAAATAATGGAAGTTACAATTATAGTATGAAGTAATATTAAGCTTCAAATAAGATCTATATTCAAACAGAAAAAAAATATGGCCGCCTACATTCAAGATGGCCGCCATAATAAGATAATTTTTCCTGAAAAATCGCTCTTCAAATGGGTATATTGTGCGAAAGTTACAAAACGATGCATGGTAGAACATGAACTTGTAAAATACGTCCCTAAAACAATTGATACTACGTATTCACTGTATGTATGTATTCCGCCGTAGATTAGAAAAACTACATACAGTAAAATAATGGACATGCCTTGTCCTAGATATACAGCTATACTTCTTGAGAACACCGCCTTTCCTAGCATAGCAATATCTGAGTGGGCCAAAGCAGCTGCCCTTCCATGCGGCCATCTTTATATGCAATCCGCTCAATACGAACAATATGTCAGTGGTCTATTCCACCGCATCTATTTGGCAGTTGCATATAGAGGCTGGTCTTGTGTTGTAACCCTTTTTAATTCGATAGTATATCTCTCATTCGATATATCGCATGTTACCGTAAAGGGATCGATCCCGATTTTCGTCGCTCAGCGACGAAAATCGGTAGGATCGATTCCCTATTAATTATTACATACTCATTTCCATTACCCGTTAAGTTACAGTGGTACCGGAAACATCAATATTTTTCCATACACTGACTCCTGAATTTCATATCGGGTGCATGACATAATTCATGTGTGTCGTTGTATTAATTCTTTTATTAGTTCACTATCGTCAATCTTATTCAGACTATTGAACAAAATCGTAATATTTACATTACATTTATACATGTAGATATGTATGTAATAAAAAGGTTATTACCTTTGCATCGGAAAATATGCACTAGTTCTTTAGTGGAAGAATATTGCGCTCGTTAAGTCGCACAATAAAAGCTTTGAGAAGAGAAAGGCGTGAATTGTTTATCAAATGCATAGGTAACCCCGAGTCCATGGTCTCTAAACTAATGTTTTGTTATTTGGATTTAGACTTTGGAAATCAATTTCCGAGCATTATGTCCGGTTTTTACCTTTGACATTTAAGATAATGTTGAATTTAAACCAATAGGGGTAACTTTCATTTATATATTTTTGCATGTAAACAAAGGGAAACAGCTTTTATATATAACTGTTAAGTATCAAAGAATACAACTAACCGTTAGATAAGAAAATTTGTACGTTTAGTCCAGACAAACAATAATATATCTTATGACCTGTATACTTTAGGAAAAGATTGTCAGTTGTTAATCCATAAATTGATTCGTCGTCCTGGCAAATATGCTGGTCTCCCGATCTCATGATCCTAGGGCCAAGCGTTCTCCAGTTATCATCCGGAAACTGATTTGTCTACAGACCGACCAACATCCATCATCAGACATTAATATTTACAATATACCCCTCCTGTATCCTTAGTCCCCCAATGCACAGTCGTAATAGGCAAGAAGTCAATAGAGGATAGGAGCGAAAGACAAAGAGACACTAATGATTGGCTGCAATAGAGATCATCTACTTGGCATGACCAATCATCCTATGAAGTTACAAAATTCTGGGTCAAGTGGTTCTCAAGTAAACCGTTTTCCATGTTCAGGCCTCTGTGACCTTGATCTTTGATCGAGTGAGCCCAAAATGAACAGGGGTCATCTTCTCTGCATGTCCAATCATCCTATTCAATATTCTGGGTCAAGTTATTGATCCAAAAAGAGTTTTTCCATCTTCATGCCTCTGTGACCTTTCCCTTAAGTCAAGTGACCCAGAAACATTAAGGGTCGTCCACTTTGTAATTCCTATCATGTGATTGAAGGTTCTGGGTAAAATGATTTTAAAGTGGTTGGTTGGAAACTGTTTTCAAAGTTCTTGTTCCTGTGACCATTACTTTTGATCAAGTGATTCAAAAATCAATAGGGGTCATCTACTCTACAAGACCAATCATCCTATGCATTTTCAACATTCTGGGTTAAGTGGTTCTTAAGTTACTGATCAGAAACGGGTTTCCATGTTCATTGTGACATTGACAGGTGACTTCTTTATTTTTTTCAAATGAGATCTCATCTTGGTAAAAGCAGGCTACGAATACTAGTATATATTATACATAAATTACAAAGATAAAAGACACTTCAGAATAGTTCTTAAACTAAAAGCAACCATAAAAGAATATTTACAATAAAATGTTTCATTCAATTTTAAAACAAACAAAACCACTACTACTGTCTCAAATATCAGCACACATCATGATCTTCGGGTTGCATTCAGTCATTTTTCAGCTGTAGATTAGATTAATATAATTTCTCCCCCTCCGTTACGGCTGCAATTATTCTCCTAAGTGGTGCAAATAGAAATTATTTACGTAAATATTATGAAAGGATCGTATCTTTCTCTATGAGAAATAAATAAGATAACACCTCTTCTGTTGATTTCATGCAATATTTCTTTCCATAAACTCATTTCTATGCTACAAAGTTCGACGGATATATACGGGTGCAATATTATCCGAAATAGAACGTACGCCGTGCTAGTTAGATGTTTTCTGATCATGTGACCAAAACAAGCTCTTTGGTGTTGTATAATAAAATTTCGATTAACTTTTCTAGCAGGAACTGAGTTTTAATTTAAAACGTTTACAAAAGAGGCAACTTGGTTTTAATACCGATTATAGATCTACGCGACACATACGATATTTACAGGTTATTTGTGGTTTATTTTGGTCACGTGATGAAGAAATGTTTTGATCTTGTGATCAAAGCAAGCATTCTCATTTTCATACGCGTTGTTTTTGTTATAAAGTATAGATTACAACAAGTATGTACTTAAGCAATGCATTTTTTGATAAAGTTGAATCTCAGAAGCTTTCTGAAAGTTAAACAGACTTGAATTGCGTAAAATGTATGGAGGACATGGAACTACATGAGAAGAATGACCGAAAAATACAAAGATTTTCACTTGGGATTTTTGTTTCACTTGTGATACAGCGATCCTCAAATAGATTTTATTCTAAAATTTCTGAATCTCATTTATTTTCAGAATGTTTCTTATTCATTTCAAATTATCATTGATTTATTTAAACACAACTGTCTTAGTATGTGATATCTAAATCAATGCTAATCTTAGGCTCTTTTGTTATATGCGTTGTCGATTTTTAACGAAGGAAGGACACGAGAGAGTAGGCTGTAGAAATGACATGTAAGTTAATTGTGTTCAACATGTTGATCATAAACATTTGAAATTACTTGAGATAAAACTACAGATTGTTCTATTCTTCTTCTTTTTCTTCTTATAATGACTATTTTATGAAACCCCGGTGCCATAAACAGATTAAGATATTTGGAATCAATTAAGGGATTTAATAAAGGTGTTTAATTTTATTATGTTTTGCATTTCATCTTCAAGCCGTAATGATAACATCAGCAGAATGTTTTACTAGTATATCTAATTCAGTTTGAAAATGATCCATCAAGTTCATATGCTGAAAGGAATGAAAGTGCCTATATCTAATTATTTTTACTAATATCTCAAGAGCGTAACCAGGGGTTGGGGTGTGACAGGTGCTATCGCACCCCCACCCCTTTTTCGACAAAACTTGCATTTTTCATTACACCAAAATACCCTTGAATGTCCATTCTTTGATTTTTTCTGCTCGCTACGCTCGCCAAAGTGCATATTTTTACTACTTTTGACGCTGTAACCTTTGTATAAAGTATGTTGATGACCGTCTATTAGAGACCGTACCATAGCTCTTCGCATACTTTGATTTTTCAAACTAAAGTGATTTTTACAAGTGCACCGGTTACGATAAAAATGTAAACAACGGACTCTGTCTATGAAACTTTGAAATGAATGGATGCCAGTCGATCTTAGTCATAATACTGATTGACAGTGAATGCTAATGACTCCATGTGTTGCAGAAAGGTATTTAGTTTGTAACTGTAATTTCCCATTAATTGAAATTTTCTCAAAACTGGTAAAATAATTACTTATATTTGGACAAATCTTATCGTCTTTGCCGTTCGGCAGCTGCAAAAAAGGGCAAATATAAAATATTCAGTGTAAGTAATATTTCACTGGTACTGCCAGTTAGTAAGTTCATACTCTGAACAACACGTCAGAGAAATTTGGGCAGGTTTGACCAATTATGACGTTGGCAGCATTAGATTATTTTTTTTCTTTACACAACAAATGCCGTTAGGAAACAAAGCGAATACGCCGATAATCCGGAGCTCACCGATTATTGTTCCAGTTCACGCAATGTAATCCAGCAATTAAACTGCATAGCTGTTAGCTACTGCTGTTATAGGGAAGTGGTAGAGTGTCTGCCTTAGGTGTGAGAGGTCCTGGTTTCGAGTCCCAGTTAGAGCTTAACTATTTAGATTCTGCTAAAGCATAGTTTTTCTGTTAATAGACTGTTCCAGATGTTCTTAATTTTTAGCACACAGTATCATGGATCAGTATTTAGCAATCCAGATCAAAGTTGAATGTTAAATCAAATGCACCCAATTAGAAAATATTGACTATATTATGTCCCTTTGATGTTTATGCTCTCCATGTTCAAGAAGAGTTACATGTCCTTGATCACAAAATTTTCGTTATCATGAAAATATTAAATGCTCATAACTCCGCACTTCTGGTTAAAATATTGTCTATATTTCTGTTTTTGAGAAATATATGGACATTTGTCTTCATTTCAAAGCTTTTTAACTTCAAACCTATGATTTGAAAAACTTAGGTACTATCTCTACGTCTATATCTCATAAGATCAATGGATTGAGCCCCGGCAGTTTTTTTTTGTTTTTTTTACAGATTTTTACCTTACGTTTCAATGTTCTCCTCTCCTGACCTGTCCCAACTGCAACCGTGAGTCTTAGTGGTAATTATTTCTCCGGAGAGACAAATAATGAAAACATGTTGGAGATGGCCAATATATATATATATATAACAATCTGAAAAAAAATGTTTGCGGCAATGATGCGGCCGCTGTAGGGTTGCCGCGCGATGATTGCTTATTATCCGTGCGATTTCGCGGGTATGGCACGGGCAGTAAGCGCGAGGCCCGTGCGGAGGTCCTACGAGCCTACAATCTCCGTACGATTTCCTATGGGCAACATGTCAACGTAAACTCGTGCGTTGGCTGCACGATCAGCGCAAGGCCTCCTAAAGATGTCCGTGCAGGGATTGTGCAATGCAATCTACGACACGTCTACGAGCTACGGGATTTCGATTTTTCTAATTTGTATAACTTTTCACTAAACAAATCGTTGAGGCTGGCTGCGGAGCCCGTGAATCCGTACGAAAATCGCAATGCCGCCTCATGCACGGAAAAGAGGATAAGGGCAGCCTACGGGGTCCGCAGATGTGAACTAGCATGACTTGCCAAATATTCTTAGCTGTGTATATATGCATGTAAATATTCTTTGTATCGTTTAATATGATTTTTAGAAAGCTCAGAGCATTACTTTTATGCGAAAATGATTATGTATAGCTATATACATTTTCACAATAGTGGAATGAAACATTCCTATAAAAATGACAGTTTCAGTTTACATGAATTTTCTAATAAATGGCACTATGTAATCTCTGTTTTATAACCAACAACGACCTTTCTTTGCTCATCGCATCTGTCATTATTATTTTTTTGAAATAGTGTGTTTTTCTTGATAATTTTTTGTATTATTATCATTATCTTGACTTAAAACGCGATAAAATTAGTTACATATCTACTCATCAACATGCTTTCAAATACACGCCAAATCGAACGAAATGATTTCTTGATTTAAACATTTTCTGGGAGAGGCCCCCATACCACCACCTGCTGGAGGTGGTACCCCCTCCCACACCTACCCCCATTCGTCGTTTCAAGTAAGCAAAAATGAAAATTGTCAAAATCTTGAAAGTATATCCACAATGATCTTTTTTCGCTAGACTTCAACGGCAGCACATTTAAAATTTGGAAGTAGAAAGAGCATGCTTCTTAGATTTAATATCATTTATACGATAGGGCCTAAATAAAAACACGTGGAAACGCGATGACAGCGTTCAATTAAAATTGTAATTGTATCTCTGAATGAAAAATGGACGCCATACTTGTTTTCCCACAGAATTTCATCCGTCAAGTTTACGTGCATGTAGATACTTGAAATGAGACATAATTAATCTGTTATATTTCTTTACATTGTAGAAAATTAAATTACGAATAGTGATGTTCATTTTTATACGTGTTACAAGATGTATATAAACGACACTGTAATTTATTTTTTAATACCCGACATGGGACGTTACGTCGATTTCTTTTCATCCTTTTTACCTATCGTCGGTCCTGAAATATGGTCAAATATCAAACAAAATTTTAAAATTTTTAAAAATATAAGTGTATCAAAGATGCATGAAGACTAAGCAATAGTGTTAAATTGATTGAGTTATTGATTTCCAGCCTTAAAATGAATGTAGATTTTCTATTTAGTCAAGGAACAATAAAATACATTACTTTATATTTCTAGCTCTTTGATTTAGCATATGGTTCTTCCCTTATTTGCAGCTTAGCAAGAAAAAAAATCCAAACTCGTCATTCTCCCTGAAAAGGGTTGTTACACGTTAAAAAAATGCGTGCAAGTTCTGTAAACGCTTTATAGCATGTTCTTGTTCATGTTTAAAACAAAATTTGGTAAAGAGGCAAAATAATTACTTTTCAGCTGATCGATTATAATGTATTTTTCAATACGTATGCGTTTGCTAAAGGCGTACCATTAGGGTCGAAAATGCCGATTTAGCTTTAAGACAATTCGATTTAGTATGACCCAGGGTAGGACACATTCCAATTAGTATGACCCTGGTTGAGAATTAGCTTAAAGCTATTTCATTTAGTACGACCCAGGGTCGGACATAGTATATTTAGTATGACCCAGGTTCGGAATTAGCTTAAAGCTATTTCATATTTAGTACGACCCAGGGTCAGACATATCGGAATTTGTTCGACCCAGGGTCATACTAATTGTAAATATGTCCGACCTAGGGTCATACTTATTGTAACTATGTCCGACCCAGGGTCGTACTAAAGATGGCTGCTGTAATTGAGGGTCATACTAAGTCGGAATTGTTTTAAAGCTTATTAGAATATGTCCGACCTAGGGTCATACTAATTAGAATATGTCCGACCCAGGGTCGCACTAAAGACGGCTGCTGTAATTGAGGGTCATACTAATTCGGAATTAGCTTAAAGCTAATTGGAATATGTCCGACCCAGGGTCATGCTAATTGGAATATGTCCGACCCAGGGTCGTACTAATTCGATTTGTCTTAAAGCTAAATAGATTTATCTTAATTAAGGGTCATACTAATTCCGAATTGTCTTAAAGCTAATTGGAATATGTCCGACCCAGGGTCGTACTAATTCGATTTGTCTTAAAACTAAATAGATTTATCGTAATTCAGGGTCGCACTAATTCGATTTAGTATCATACTAAATGAAACAGCTTTAAGTTAATTCTCAACCAGGGTTATACAAATTGGAATATGTCATACTAAATCGAATTGTCTTAAAGCTAAATCGGCATTTTCGACCCTCACTGTACGTCATAATTTTTTGAATCTATATAATCAAATCAATGCATATAATTCTCACTTCTATATGAAAGTTCTCTGTTGTAATAAGCTTAATGTGTTCATATATTCTTATTAATTATATTTCATTCACTATATTAACGGCATTATTTCATAGTATAATGAAAGAATAACCGCGAAATCTATTTCTAAAAATAGACTGCGGTTTCCGTACTTTTCCGCCATTCTCCGTATAAAACCGAGTGTTCCCGAATATGGATCTACGGTATAGGTACGGTACGGGGGTTAGGAACAACCGTAAATCTGTGGTCACGCTTCGCTGCCCACAAAAAATGTCTTTACATGCCCTATTGTGGACATTAAATTCCAGTCATTATCCATCCGACTTTTTTTTCATTATACCCCCCCCCCCCCACAAGACGAAGTTTGGGGTGGGGGTGGGGTGTATATAGGAGTGAGCTTGTCGGTCGGTCTGTCGGTCCGTTGGTTTTCGTGGTTTCCGGACGATAAGTCATGAAAGGCTTTACCGATTTAAATAATTTTTGGTACACAGATGTGACATCAGAAAATACAGGTCAAGTTCAACTTTGGGGTAAGTAGGTCAAAGGTCAAGGTCACAGTGACTCTGAACAGTTAAACGGTTTCCGGATGATAACTTGAGAATGCTTGGGTCTAGGATCATAATTTTTTGTACACAGATGTAACATGATAAAATACAGGTCAAGTTTGACTCTGGGGTCTGTAGGTCAAAGGTTAAGGTCACAGTGACCCTGAACAGTAAAACGGTTTCCTGATGATAACTTGAGAACGCTTGGGCCTAGGATCACAAATGTTTGTACACAGGTGTAACATCATGAAATACAGGTCAAGTTCGGCTTTGAGGTTAGTAGATCAAAGGTCAAGGTCACAGTGACTCGGAACAGTTATATTGTTTCTGGTTGATAACTTGAGAACGCTTGGGCCTAGGATCATAATTTTTTGTACACAGGTGTAACATGATAAAATACAGGTCAAGTTTGACTTTGAATTTAGTAGGTCAAAGGTCAAGGTCACAGTGACGCAAAACAGTTAAACGGTTTCCAGATGATAACTTGAGAACGCTTGGGCCTAGGATCATGAAACTTCATAAGAAGTTTGGTTATGACCAGCAAATGACTCCTTATTATTTTGAGGTCAGTAGGTCACAGGTCAAGGTCACAGTGACCTGGAACATTTAAAGCGGTTTTCGAACAATAACTTCAGAACACTTTGGACTAGGATCACGAAACTTCATAGTGAGGTTGGTCATGACCAGCAGATGATCCCTATTAATTTTGAGTGCCAAAGGTCAAAGGTCAGAGTGACCCAGAACATTTAAACCTTTTCTGGCCAATAACTTGCAAACGCTTGGGCCGAGGATCATGAAGCTTCATAGGAGGTTGATCATGACCAGCAGATGACCTGTATTGATTTTGAGGTCAGTAGGTCAAAGGTCAAGCAAGTTCGGCTTTAGTATTGGCTTAGTTCTGTGACAAGGCTATATTGCGGGGGTATAATTCGTCACTCCTGTGACAACTCTACTTTATTTAAGTCTAAAATCAGGGCATTACATGTACTTCAAACACTTGATGAACCTTGTAGTATATTTCTCCATTCATAAAACTTTGTTTTACGACAAAACATAATGTTACGCTACATACCGGAAATTTATGCTGCTATTGCACATTACAGACCTGAATCGGTCTTCTGTGCATGTTCGGAAGTGATTTTCGATCAGAGTGCACGGCAAAAATTCGCAAATGGTATCGCATACTGGCTAAAGGTTAGGGTTAGGATTGCCATAGTTATAAAATATATATACATTAAAGATACTTATCATTCAAATCGCTTGTATCCGATATATATAAAGGAGTCTGTAATTTACCACAAGCGCTCCAGGTCTTTCTTTAGTCACAGTCATTTCCCTTTGCAATGTCATGTTGTCTTTCTTGATTACGGACGTACATCTTTTAAATAGATACGTTAATGTAAGAAAAAATGCTATAAAAGTCATTCACGTGATTTGATTTTTACTTTTATTTGTTGAATATTGCATGTACTCACCATGTATATTTGATTATATTTATAGACCAAAATGAGAACACTTTACCCTCTAAAGATTTCGATCTTGCGCCGAACGTAGCATCCAGCGCCGAACATATCCGGTTACTAGTGTGATGCAGATTTTATAACTTTGGAAATGTTCCACTGTTACGTTCATTTTTCCGAGAAAAAACAAATGTAGTTTAGACACTTGTAGGAAAATGTCACGTTAAATGTCATATATTACAATGGGAGAACATGTCGCATTTTAGAAACCGGTAAGTTGTATTTTTATTTCTCATTTAAAAAATTATAGTTTATCTTGTTAACTTACTGAGTGCGGTTACTTGTCTCACATAACTGGCTTAAATGGCTACACAGGCGGAGTAACCGACGAAAAAATAAATGATGTATTACCGATATCTATAAATATGCGCATGGATTAATAATATATAACTGATACACAGGGGGAATTCTTATATATTCATACGCACGAGATAAATGAAGAATTCTAGAAACCAGGTTAGCAATTTCAAAGGGTTCTCTTTGTTAACTATATTTTTTCTTGAGTCTGGTTACTTGTCACGCATTTTCAGTCCCCGTTGATTTACATTTGGGTATATATAAAATAAGAAAGTTAAAATAATTTCAGTGGATTCGCAGTGTGTTTTTGCCGTAAAGCTGATACTAAGCAGTTCTATCTGCACCCTTTATGATTAGGTTTATTGAAAACAAGGACAAAATTTTATCAGGAAAAACCTTGTACAAATTCATGAATTGTTCACATGCATACAAGAAATTTTAAGTCACATTTGAAATTTTCGTGTGCTGTTAGATAAGAATTAAATTAACATAACAGTTTAGCTTCAAACGTAAAAAAGTATACGTTTCTTGCACTATACTGAGATCTGTGACATAATATCATTACTGTTACAGAAAATGACGTATACAGCTACTCACCCGCAGTTTGGGTGAAATTACTCATTTCCACCAAGTTTGGCATAGAATGTATAATATATGACAATGAAAAATGAATAAGTGGATGAAATTAAAAGTTAGCTGTTGGTAAAAATGAAAGAGAAATGTAAATTATCTTGTTTTTATTTCAAAAGCGTTGCAACTGTTTACTATTTTTAGTTATTTATAAGAATATCTTGCAAAAATCTTATGTCAATACGTTTATACTAAAAGTCACTTTCAGAGTACTCGCTTGTTAGAATTTTTGGGGAAAACATTTTTTTCGCCTAAAATGTGTGGGTTAGATCTAGTACTTTTAAGCCTTTGTTACAGAAGTTTGTTTTAAAAGATTGATCACTGATGATGTGAAGGAAAGAAAACAACACTGTAAATAAAGGAAAAATTGAGACTTTTCAGTTTCCGTCCTTATCTAAACTTCATTGGCTGTTTAAAGTGCGTAGTTTCGTTTTAACAGGTGGTATGTAGCTTATCGAGAAGATGTCCTGCTTTCGAAAAAGCAAATTCAGCACAAAATATTTTTGGAAATTTTATATGTTGGTCTGTTCAGTTAAACTTTTGTGTTAAGCTGACCCCGCATCTGCAACGGCTTTCCTTTAAGGGATCGTTATCACCGAGTCTCAACGTAAGCGTTGACCGGTGGTATAATTACGTGCGAGCAGGTCGCTTTTTGCGGTTGTTTTCACCAGTCAAGGTAATATTTTCCATCGTAGTTGTTTCATTTTTAAAGCTTTGTTATTAAGAACTGGCCGAGGATGACCTACAATGGACGCGCTTTGGTGGTGGTGTATTGAATGTTTCATGTCATTTGTGTTTTTTTTCTAACATTCAGGAAATATTCACTAAAAAACACGTATTTGGATACCATACCGTAGTTTTCTCGCTTTAAATGGATAAATTACTGTTAAAATGTCCTGTGATTTAGTTATACATGTACGATATACCCACTTTAACAGATCGGTCACCGTTATATGCAGTTTCAAAAATCACATAGCCCGGCAAAACCCGATCGTCGGCGAAGGTGCTGTCTTACGTCCGAGTCGGCGGTACACCAAAATAAAAATGCATACGTACGAGCTGGTGGAATTTATGAAAAACGATATTTTCAAGACTTTTCAGGATCCGACAGTGGACAAAATGCATTTTTTATCGATCTATAGACTACCATTTCATGTTTCTACGTTGTGCCCAGTCATTTTAACATATGTCGGTTTCATACTCGAAACCTGTACTAAATAATAATGAATTAAAGGGTGGCGGGGGACAGTAGCTGTGTGCACAATAAATAAATCGTATGCTTTTAGGTATAAATTATGACATTGTCACAATATGATACATCATCAATGACTCGATCATTTTAAAGCCAGATAGAGATATTTGAATTAAATTGATAGATACATTTGATATTTTTATTTCAGTCGTCTACAATGGATGAAAATGTAGGCCTAAAAATGAAAGTGAACGCGGCTGTGTCATCAATATTGGACGACATGGAGGGTGTGATCGCCACAAGAGGTAAACATGCACATTTTGATTGAAATAAGATCTACATAAGAGCATAAGAGTGTGGAGGTGGAAGTAGAGCCATTCGCTAGGATGTCTAGATTATAGGGGGTTTTTTTTGTTTTGTTTTTTTGTTTTTTTTTAAATTGTCCCATTGAACGTTCGTTGGTGACGGATACCTCCCACTTGAATCTGGCCGACCAGAGCCCTTCTAGAAAATTGATCTGAGTATAGAATTTTCCTGATATAAAGTAGGCCCTAGATGTTCATATGTTAGTATTGTTTTATTCTAAGGATCGTTTTAATATAAAATAGAATCATAGTCGGTGTTTTTCAGTTTGAGAATAGGCGTTTATCAGTGTTCAAAGAGCGTTATCATTTGACATTTATGAGAGGTATAATAAAATAAGTAATTGTACTATGGCAACTATATTGATCTATCAAATACTTTGTATCTATTAAGAAACCATTAACGTCTGCCAGATTCAAGTGGGAGGTATCCGTGCTGGTACGAACGTTCAATGGGACAATTAAAAAAAAAAAAAAAAAAAAAAGCCTATGATCAAGACATCCTTGCGAATGGCTCTACTGCCACCTCCACACTCTTATGTAGATCTGATTTCATATGTTAAAATGACTGTGCACAACGTAGAAACATGAAATGGTAGTCTATATATCGATAAAAATGCATTTTGTCTACTGTCGGATCCTTAAAAGTCTTGAAAATATCGTTTTTCATAAATTCCACCAGCTCGTACGTATGCATTTTTATTTTGGTATACCGCCGACTCGGGCGTAAGACAGCACCTTCGCCGACGGTGCAAATCTAATAATATTTTTATTTTATACGCATTTATACTTAAAATTTTTATATAAATGGTAGGCCTATATTTGTTGTTATGCCTGAGTAAAACTTAAAAGCTAAAGAACTTTTAAACGCGACGATAATACATGAAACTGACGTCACAAATGACGTCACGCACCCGGTATGAATTTTGAAAGTCAATATGGAAGAATTTGACGTTTTAGTTTCCATTGAAATTAACGGAGTATGTATTGATATATTACAATGGAGTGACTAAAGGGTTTAAGAATCCAGGTAAGCATAATTAAACATTACGAAAATAATGAAGCCTATTGTACTCTTAATCCATTGTTTCTTTAATATGATTACCTGTCCCGTATTTTCAATCTCCGTTAACTTGCACAACTAGATGAAATATGGAAGTTAAAAAATACGTATTTTTTTTTTACTGAGTAGGCCTATATCATTTTATTATTCAGCCACACTTACAATATACAAACAAGCTTTCTAGCCTTTTATCAACGGGACAAGTCCCTAAGTAACATTTTTCTTTTTAATGAATAGGCCTACCTGTAAATGTACATAAGTGAGAACAATATATATAGCACTGTATATACTTGTGAGCAAGAAATTTCGATCGTACTATTCAATATAAAAAGGTTGGAATAAACAAAGCCTTTTTTGCGACTTTGACAAAAACAGTAGATATATCTACTGGAAATAAATGAACGAGCTAAGAATAATTACGTAAATTTAGTATGATGTCGGTTATCAGCTCATCTAGTTAATCATATCCTTTCGGCTACCGTAGCAGACTAATACGTACCATAAAAACGGGGGTCGCTATTACCGCTATCATACACCGACTGACTACCGCAGACGCCTAAAACGTACCATTAAAAAGGGGGTCCAGATTACCGACATCGTACAGCGTAGGACTACCGGAATTTTTTAATTTTTCTTTGTATCTGGGGGAAATTTGAATGCTTTTTATTTATTGCAGAATTGGATCTGAAGTGTAAACTTTCATTTATGTTATTAACAAAGCGGTATAAAATCAGTCAAACTAATAAGTTACATCATTCATATGACATACTAAATAATATTACGCAACAAATTACATGTCTCCATAAAATTCAAAAACAAAACCAAACGTCTCGTGCGCAATAATGTTCTAAAATCATTGTTATCGCAATTTGTTGATAAGAAAATCCTTTTCAGACAATTAAGGGATCATTACTCTCCAAAATACTTATTAGTTTTGATGGTTGCTCGTCGCGGTAATTACTGAACTCAGTTTTTAAAACTTAATTAATTACTCATTTCTACGCTACGGTATTTAAAGCTATTTTACTACGTCTGCATTATGCGGCTCCGGCATTCTAGAAGTCTGAAATCCACGGGTCTGCCACAGATGCGTTTTGTAGACTTTTCACCAGTTACTTTCACTGTGGCACTACGGTAGTTCTCAACTTTTTTCCATGAAATACAAAATTTCACTGTGGTAATCAGAAATAGTGTACATTTATACACTACGGCAGTAATATCTTAAATTGTTATTGCACATGGAAAATACATATATACACTGTGGTAATTCTCTACAGAACGCTTCATCGTTTTTACGCCGCAACGGTAATACATATGCACACATCGCTTCTTCCATTTGCATACTAGACGTGTGTAAATATATCCACTATGGAAGTATTGTACTTTTCAAATTTAAAACTCAAACTTTAGGTAAGAATGCATTTTTAAATTATCCCAAAGTACACAATGGTAATTTTAACTTTGAGCTCCATGCATTATGAATTATAATGCGTGGATACTCCGGAATGCTTTATAAATGCTACAGTATTCAGTGTTTCACATGTGCCTTTGTATACTCATTATATTAATTTATAGTCTGAGTCCGTAATGTAGGAGATACATTCGTGCATTTGTAATCTCTGAATCCTCTCACTGACGGAGGGTCGCAGGTTCGAGCTGTGCTGCCGGCTAGGATATTTTATGTGAGAAAGTAGGCAGTTGCTTACGGACTTTGGCGTCTAGTACTGGTCTTTCCCAGGAACGATGGTTAGTTGAACTGGCTGCCTGATATAACTGGAATAATGTTAAAAATGACCGTAAATTCAAACAAAAACAAACTAAAATGATCTGTTTCCAAAACCGTACATGAATGTGCTTTCGGTGAAATGAAATCTTATAATTCTTCATTATATGATTAAACAATTGATACCTTCATTGTGACATTTAAAAAAAGTATAAACGGAATACAGCTCGCAACTGGGATACGCTCTAATTTAGATATAATGCTATTAATAAATTAAGTTTTTTTAAAATCTGTTTGAAAGTCAGTAAAGCATAACAAACAAAGAAAAAGACACTTTAAGCTGCTATTATAAGTTTTACCACGAAGTGTCATTCGACATTTTTAAGTTTTGTTTTGGCACTTGCATCGTATACACCACAAAACAGATTGTGAATATGAATAAATTTAAATGAACCTTAATAACGTACAGTTGACGCGTTTATATTGTCCGATCCGCTGACATAACTTGTAGGCAACTAAAAGTAAAATGCAACGAAAACATTTTTATAACAGAAAATAATAAGATAAAACAATAATATTAACGACTGAATGAAAACACTACAGTACAGGCAATCTCCTATAAACCGGTATGAGTAAGAAGAATCATATATCAAATGCTACACAAATGAACAACGTATTTTGGGCTAAATTTTATGATAGACAGTCTACCTATACTCCGATCCGGAGAAACGGGTAGGAGACTAAAAGTAAAACATTAAAAGCAAACAAAAACATTTGACAGAAAATGAAAAAAATATTTAAACGAAAGCAAGTTGTAAAAGCTATAACAGATGAGGATCATTCATTACTTACAATTCATCGCAAAAGGTGACATACAGCATATGTAATGGTACACAAAAATTCACTAAAAGTCATGAAATAACTCCTGTTTTTTTTTTGTTTTTTTTTTTGTTGAATTTGTACTTTAGTCCGTTTAAACTGAGTAAGAATGAACAATTTTGTCAACAACTTACGACAATAACCGTTAATATATATATACATGTACTTTTTGAATAGCCCTCTAAAGGCAAGGGGGTGGGGGTAGGGTAATTAGCATTTTTAATGACGCATAGAAAGATAAAACGTCCAAAATTCACTGTGATAAGCATGTCATCGGTGGAACTGTTTATTAAGTTAGTTATGTGTGTATATTTAATATGCCCGGTTGTATGATTATTATTTCTATACTATATTACAATGTATCAAAATTCACAAGAAGCCAAATTTTATGAAATATGTTTTTCTTGAATATCAAAATTTTAACTCTTAACCCTTTTCCCTTGAGACAGCTCATATTAGAAAAGTATATTGCATGTGAAAATAAATTATCAAAAGATGAATCAATCAAACTTTCTCATTCGTACTAAAAACATAACGTACATATACACACGACACAAAGTAAAAATGTGTACATCAGGTAATGTTGTCACTAATCTTACACACTGTCTGTTTCTTTCTCCAGTTTGTGCTTAATGTCCGCTAGTCAGACAGTCATTTCTTCTTCGTCGATTTCAAAGATAATTTTGTTGGCATTTTACGGGGTGTTTCTATTTTAATATGTACCTTCCTGGGTGATTTTTGCAATAGTTATGTAGCTAACTTAAAGGAATGGATTTCTTATTAAAATGTAGTAATAATGAGCAATAATAAAACGTATCAAATTATAACATTTAGTGATTTGAAATGGTTATAGATATACTAAACTCGATTTTCTGGAGTTTCCAGTTTTGCTCTTTATGCCATATTATTAGTTTTACGGACGTTTTCGGATTGGAGGTCTGTATGGACGTGTCCTTTAGTTAGCCAGTCCCAGTTCTGGACGCATGATACGGAAGAAAGCATTCCCTGAAAGTATTATTTAAAAGATCACGGGGATCAACCCTGAAAATAGATGACAAATATCTTTTATGTAAGCAAAAAAAAAAACAAAGACAAATATCAAACAGGGAATGCCACGCACCAAAAACGCAGCCTCCTCAAAACGAAATCCCCAGCACGCAGACGCGTGCACCACACACGCACACGCACGCGCACACGCACGCACGCACGCACGCACACACACACACACACACACACACAAAGCCAACACATAAGGACAAAACGAACAAACAAAGGAACACAGTAGGGCACCGCCTTGGAACGGTCAGTGGCAAAAACACCACTGGGGAGCTTAAACCGGTTTATGGTGCGCACGGGACAGTGTAAATAAAAGTAATCCCCTCCAGGTGAATCTCTTACACACGTAATGGAAACAAAAAGACATGGCATGTAAAACACAGAAATGCTCGTATATAAATATATAAAAAGCAAACCTTAAGATCCAAAAACGTATGTACTCAATGCCTTTTCAGAAGACAGAGCAACTACAATTATTGCACAACTTCTCTGGAACTGGCTTTTGTACTTAAGGGCTGGATTTCTCGAAACATTTTATCCTGTACTAAGAAGATTAACCTGTTAAGAGCAGTCGAATATATAATGCAACAACAGACTTTTCCTCTTCTGACATGCTTAAATATTTCGAGAAATTTAACCCAGAGCGATAATTTGAGTACATTTTTGGATTTGAGCGATTTGTTGACTCAGACCCAGTTTATATACATGGAGTAAAATAAAGTACGTTCACATAACATAGCAATGATTCAATAAGACCATGAAACCTTTAAAACTACTCATTAGATCAATATAACGTTTTAATAAGAAGAGTATTGTTATACCTGTATAAATTGTCTTTACACTGCTTACAACCAAATGATGACGTTGGTGTTCAGAGACCACCGGCGGTCTTTAGTTTCTTCATACTGCAAAACTGACAAGAATTTGTTCGCCCTGACATTGAGATAATTTCATGCGAGTCTGCAAACTCTCGGTATCAACTGCCTGCGTTTGTTTGGGTTTCCTAATTCCTGAGCGGTAACCTTCCATACTCTAGCTACCGTGTTTCCATCTAGGATTTGACGTGTCATTCATTGTACTAATCGAAACCAGAAATTATATTGTATTATATGTATTATATTATTCCTGCCGAAACATCCTTCTGTCGGACTAATTTCTGCGGTTTCAAATCATATGGCAAGAATTTTCGCCCTTATTAAAAGATC